>NW_004524977.1:461011-462197 GCF_000260255.1 Octodon degus | reverse complement strand
GAGTCAACACAAATGACATTAAAAAAATATGGGCAGAAGTAATTGCAGAAAACTTCCCAAATATGAGGAAACAATCTGACATTCAGGTAACTGAGGCATACAGAACGCCAAAGAACCTCAACCCAATGAAAAACACACTGAGGCATATAATAGTCAAGATCCCAGAAACTCAGCACAAGAATAATCTACTGTAAGCTGCTAGAGAAAAGAAGCAGATCACATTCAGAGGAAAACCCATTAGAATTATGGCCGACTTCTCTTCCCAAACCATGCAGGCAAGAAGAGCATGGAGCAGAGTACTCCAGGTTCTCTATGAAAACGAATTCCAGCCCAGACTACTATATCCCGCAAAACTCTCTTTCAAGTTTGATGGAGAAGTGAAATACTTCCATGACAAAGAACAGCTAAAGAATTTCGCTATTGCAAAGCCACCCTTACACATGCTACTGAAAGGTGTTCTACAGAGGGACCAAAATGATCAGAACTCCACGAATGAAATTGGAAGCAATCAACTAAATAGAGTAACCAATTAAACACAGGAGAAAAAGGAGTAAATGACAAGAGGTAAATAACATGGCAACCGTAAGTCAACACATCTCAATTTTAACCATCAATGTAAATGGACTCAATTCACCAATTAAGAGAAATAGACTGGCACAGCGGATTAGGAAACAAATTCCAACCATATGCTGCATAAAGGAAACACATTTGCTAATAAAGACATTCATAGGCTGAAAGTCAAAGGATGGAACAAAATAGTACATGCTCCAGCACCTCAGAAAAAAGCAGGGGTAGCAATTCTATTAGCAGACAGACTCAACTTCAAACCAACAATGATCAATGGTAGTAAAGAAGGCCACTATATACTGGTTAGGGGAAAAATTCAAGAGGAAGAGGTAACACTCATAAATATGTATGCACCAAACACGGGAGATTCCAACTATATAAAGCAAATCGTAATGGACATGAAAAATCTAATATCCAATACCACAATTTTAACAGGAGACATTAACACCCCCTTATCTCCAAAAGATACGTCAACCAGACAAAAACTTAGCAAAGAAATAACAGAACTGAACCAGAGTTTGAAAAAAATGGATTTGGTAGACATATACAGAGTATTGCACCCAAACACAGCGGAATACACATTTTTCTCAGGTGCACATGGGTCATTTTCTAAAATAAA
>NW_004524977.1:458718-460911 GCF_000260255.1 Octodon degus | reverse complement strand
AAAAATAGGCATAAAGAATTATATACTTTTTATGTTTGCACATAGGTCCAAATATCTAACCATATACAATCTTGAAGCAGGACAGTTCCACAATATTTCTCTTCCTATCTCTTGCCTTCATTCACCACCCCCTTCTTTTTGAACAATCATCTACCTGAGAGACAGCACAGCAGCAACTGACAGTTAATTGGAAAGATTCTCACCCTCACTAACTATATATACTGATACCTGTGAGCTAAGCAACTGCACTAAAGATGGTAATCTGTAATAGTAGTTCAAGCTTGGAGTACTGGTCATTCTGGTCTTCTGAATATGGGCTGCTTGTCATAAATCCAACTATTTTGCAGTAACAATTCTTTAATGCAGCTACTCATGGTAGCAATTCTTTTGTGTGGCTGGGCTAGGCACTGGCCACAGGCAACACTCATTGCTGGCTATGCTTTTCAGGAAACAGCTTTGCCTCTCAGCATTTAAGCCCAGTAATGCAGTCACTTGAAAATCCTGGAGTGCTATTTTTCACCTGCAAATCCTTGAACTTCTCCAATGTTCTTTTAAGTCTTACAGGGTTTCCTTGCACAGAGGGCATAAGGGGAGCAAAAGTCAAAATCTACCCATGGAATATGATAGATTTTAGCAACAGCAGTGATGGCAGTGGCACTGGCAGTGATGCAGCAGAGAAGCAGAAATATGGAAGGAGCCTTTATTAACTCTGATCACATGGTGAAGATTCAGAGCAGGAAGATGGGCAGATCCTGACCTGAGACAGGGTGACTGAGACTTTATGGGCATTTCCTAGGGGCAGAGCTTGAGGGGCAGGTTTAGTGACATACAAGGAGCTGATTGGAGGCTCCCTTGAGGGCAAGACAGGTCAAAGGAAGTTGTAACAAGAGCTGGAGTGGGGAAGGAAGAAGTGATCTTTGGGAAGATAAGCTGTTGTGTTGGGGATTCAGCCATGTGGGATTAAGGTCATGATAATTTAGCAGTCTATACTCGTGCTGTAACCTATCAGAATATACCCCAATGGGTGCCTGGTAATCTAGCACCCCAGGGTGCCTCTCATAGTCCAGCCTTCTTCTCATGATGAAGGTAGAAGCCGTTTATGGTGACTATACTGAACACTGCAGTAAGGAATGGAACAGGAGTTTTGTTCTTGGTTTCCCCATATTAAGTATATTTGTTATCCAACACAGCATCAACTGTTCACACCATAAAGGTACAAAAATTTCACTCATAAGTGACAGTCAAGTTTGACATGTCTCAGGAGCAAAATTAAGCGTGGGCATCACCCTTGTTATGGTCATTGTCTTTATTGAGTCAGGGACCACTAATGCCTTTGATTCATGGTTTGAAAAGTGGTCCCAAATAAATGAGTCAACAAAACTATACTGGAGCAGTATTAGGAATAAAGGAAAAGAGGGCAAGTACAGATGCATAAGTCTAAAAATTAAATAGACTCTACTCTTCTGAGCCCCTAAAAATATCTCTTTAATAGATATCAGGTTGAAAAGGCGGGAGGAGTTCCATGTTTTTACTCCTGATACTACAGAAGAAATTGAGGTCAAATCTAGCTGGGACCAACTAAAAGAGACTTGGGCCTCTTGAACAATACTTTGCAAAATGAACTAACCAATAATTTAATAGAAAGTAAACTAGAACTGGAGCTTTTATAACTTTTACTGTGTTGGGCATAACTGCCCTGGATGCTGTTCTAGGTGGATTAACTTAGTGTGACTAGGAACTTGGTACAAGTAAAAAAAATAAAGAACATCACAATAGCTGTTACCAAAGTAGCTCACTTTCCCACCTAAACCCCACTCCACATTGGTTTTTTATCCCTGAAAAAAGTTTCCTCTCCAAATTCTTATACTGGCCCCCGCTAACTCAGCTAACCTGGTCATAACAAGGACTCTAACAATGAATTACAGACAAACTCTCAACAGAAGAGAGGGTACGGGACACTAATTCTATAAGAATAGCGTTGCTGGCCACACTTAAAAGTGACTAGGATTTGTGTGCCCTCCCCTTCACTCTGAGTAGTTTTGTTCCATTTTGCAATACCTTAGAGAAATTTTTTTCATAATTATATTGAGAAAAAAATAGCAATAAGACAGGTTCAAATAAAATTGGTGGGACAGTTTAAATATTTAACATATTGCATACATTCTTCCTAGCGGTTAATTGCTGTACAAGATG
>NW_004524977.1:444771-450019 GCF_000260255.1 Octodon degus | reverse complement strand
AGTTCAAACCAGCCTGAAGTGCACAGTGAGACCTTGTTGGAAGAAAATTTTAAAAAAGATGGAACATGGAAAATACCTTTAAATATATTCTTATCATTATATTCTTCTAAAATTATTGTATCTGTCTGCCTTATTTGACTTCACACATTTGTGTCTCTCATTATTTTTAAAATTCATGTCTTTTGGTTATCTTTGTCTTTTCCTTTCCTTCTGTCCACTATTCCAAGGATTTCTATCCATCTTCCTCCTCTTTATGACTGAACACATTTTTACATGAAATACTTTATGCTACTTTAATTTCAATCAGCATCTTTGCTCTAATTTGAAAGGCTTGCTTGATACTGCATGACGTCTAGATAAATATCATCAATAAAATAGTATTACTTAAACATTTCAAAACTTAGATAACTCAGCTGAATTATCATCTGCCTTATGTGCTGTAACAAAGCTATTATATTGAATTTCTTGCATCTATGGAGCTACTCTCCATCCCCTCTTTCTTATAAACTGTCAACATTGTATTATCTTTAAATCACCTCAAGTAGTCATCAATTTTTTTGATTCTGCCGTTTTAATGTTTCTTTAATCTGTGTACATACCTATAGCAACTCCCACTACTGTGCTTCGTGAATTTATCTTTTGTCATTTAATTAATGCTATGGATCCATATGTAAGACATTTAACATTGTGGCCATCTATTCTGTACACCACTACTGACTGTTCTAAAAATTAAATAATTGTATTATTTATTCCTATCATTAAAATAATGTGAATTATTTAGATCTAATTCATCTGTTTCTCTGTCTCTGTCTTTGCCTGTGTCTCTATGTCTGGTTTTCTCTGTGTGTATATCTTTCTGTGTTTCCCTCTATCTCTCCTCTTTCTGTCTTTCTGAGCTAAGGTCAGACCTGGAGCCACATTGTCTCAGTTACTCTCCTCTGTTTGCTTGGACAAATACCCAACACCAAAAATGAAGGAAGGAAAGGTGTATTTAGTTCACAGTTACTGGAGGTTTCAGTTCATACTCAGCTGGCTTCAAGGCACAGTGGCACAGGGCAGAGAGCATCATTTCATGGCTGCAGCAAAAAGCAAGAGGAGCTATGGCAGGAGTAGCAGCAACAATGGCAACAGAAAGGAAGTCTGTCTCTCTGTCTCACTTATGTTACATTCAGGCTATCCACCCCAGGCTGGGTGTAGCACTCACAGCCATAATCCCAGCAGGACTAAGACCCATAATTCCAATGTATCATGAGTTAATCTTAAAATCTAGAAGTCCCCACCCCAAGAATGCATGAGGCTTTGGGGAAACAGCTAGACACAAACCATAACACACACATGCTAGGCAAGTGGTCTGCCACTGAAGAGGGGCCTCAGCTCTCTATTGTAACTCTTAACCATAATAGATAAGGTCATTTTATATCTCTCTGGCCTGCTAATGTATTTTAACTGCTTTACTAATGTATTGAAGAATCCTTTTCAGTCTTTGGAAAATGATGCTTCAGGTAAAATATACTTCATCTAGATCCCTGAATTTCCTATGCTGTTTTATGAATCACTAATATTGTATGCACTGTTTATTTGGAATGAAATTAATGATATTAATCCCTTGGTTAGTTGCTACTACTGCAAGACAAAATAAAGATACCATCTAGATGGGGGAGTATTGACTTATACTTCTATGGATTGCTTCTCCAAATAATTCAATTCTAAACATTGTCTGAATTTATATCAGAGCATCTATAGCATAGAGTGTCATCATATACTCTTATCTACATTGTTCTGAACTCAGTACATTCCTTCTTGATAAAACTTCATTTCTTAATTTTTATCCTATTTGCAAGTATTAGTCTGACCTATTCTGGGCCAGTATATGCATACTAAATACATAACAGCAGTAGCTTGTAAAAGTTTTGGCTGATATTATAACTTAATAGATAAAAAATACTATACAATATATATTAAGTGAGAAAAGTAATTTCTGGAACAGATCAAATCCCAGTATAATAAGGGTTTTTTTTTCTTCCTCGAATGCCTTCAGGGCACTTTTGGCCAGAGGGAGAGTTGTGAGGTTCGAACTCCAGCAACCTGAGGCTGACAGCTTTGTGGAAGCAGCCACTTAAAGGACTGAGCTAGGGCCAGGCCCCCCAACCCCAGTATAATAGATAAGCATATTAAATTGAGTTTTCTTTGAGAAATAAAGGTAGAAAAATCAATATACATGTTGACACCAGCCAAAGTTCTGAAACACAACCAAGAAATGTGTACTTTGTTTCCTATAGTTCACTATCTAGATGCTTGGTTAGACATAGAGGATTCATCTTTCATACTGATCTACCATTTTTGGGTATCATTGCCTCCCTGTGAGACTATATTATTGAGCAACTTTTTCCTATATCCAACATACTCCCCACTCTAATCCACCTTGTTAAAAACTATTCACTTTCTTGAAACTGTTTTCTCTCACATTTTGCTACTTTTGAGTTGTTTTGAACCATCATTTTCTAATACATTGTAGTCCAACAGTGGTTTATGAAATTTTTGAATACTGTCTACAAATTGTGTCTTTTACACTTTTATTAATGCTAATTAGTTATAAAATTAATATGCTGCATTTTAGCATATTTGTATATACATATGATGCACATGAATTTTTTTCTACCCCTCATTAGCCCCTTTGCCCTCACCCCATTTACTTGATTACCTTCCTCTTTGCTAAATAGTCTCCCTTCCAATTTCTTGTAATCTTCCTATTTCTTTAGATTACATATATAAAAGAAAGTATTTGTGTTTTTTTACTATTCCTCAAATCCATGATGCTTTGTTCATTAGTTTCTAGTTATTGATTTTGTTTGTATTAGGTAAATTCTATGGCTATATTTTGAAGTTTATTAGTTCTGTTCTTTGTCATATCCACTCTTGTACTAACCCAAGTTTTTGAGCTTTTATGTTTTAAGTTTCACTTTTTATGCCAGATTTTTTTATAACTTCTATTTCTTTGTTGCAATTTTTCATTTGTCAATTGTATCAAGGAATGTTAAATTGTTTGAGTTATATTTTTTATATTTTTATATTGTTTGAGTCACCTTATGGGGATGGCAAACCTTTCTCAGATAATTTTAACATCTAATTTTTCTTCAGGTTGTAGTCATTTGGATGTAATTTCTGATTACATTTGGGATGAATTCAGTTCTTCATATGATGTGTAATATTTTGTAGTATTTTGAACAATTTTATGTATACTAGAAGGATCTGAGAACTAAGTTCTGAAATACTTTCAATTGAAGGATATCTTTTGCTTGTGCTGCTAACAAGTCTAATGCCTCCAAATGGGGAAAGAGAACTTCAGGTCCAGACAAGGAAAAAAAGCATTTATCAGATGTTTTTTGCCCTGGAATTTTTGTGAGTACTTTACCCTTGACTATCGGGTACACATGCACTGCCTGAGAGTGTCTCAAGTTTATTGGGAAAGGGGAGTACATTTAAAACATTATGGACAAAACATTAAATGTTCCTTTTGCATCTCTGTAGGCCTCACTTTGAGTTTTCAGTGGAATTCTCATTTTATTTGGTGAAAGAGCTGTGTACCTGCCTCAGATACATTTCTCTAGTTGCTTGAATAAAATAGCTGAAACTCAGAATTAAAGAATGAAGGGTTTACTTAGCTCACAGTTTGTGGAGGTTACAGTCCATAGTCAGCTGGCTCCAAGGCAGAGAGGTACATGGCAGAGGGCAGCAGTTCACAGTAGCAGAAAACAGCAAAACAACAAGAGCAAAAAGAGAGAAGCAGTGGAAGCAGAATTTACAGTCATAATCCCAGTACTGGATCATGAATTAATCACATATTCTAGAAACCACCCCAGGGACTACATGAGGCTTTCAGGGGACAACTAGATACAAACCATAACACTACTTAGGCAACTCTCTGTTTCTGAGTTGGGAGGTAGGAATCCTAGGACACAAGTCACCTTTCTTGCTGTGCAAGAGGGAAATGACTTCTGTGCTGCTATTATTTATGTTGTTCAACCATTTTGAGTCCCTAATTTATCTTTTACATTTCACTTTTCAGGGTTGCACAAGTTTTACTTATAGAAAACAAGAGATAAAGACATATCTAGGCTCTCTTGTCTACACTGGAAGTCCACTCCTATCATCTGGGCATACATGATTATGTCAAGTTCACTCTGAATATTATCAGTTTTAAAATATTGGAGCCAGGTAGATGACTCAGTGGAATAAGCGCTTCCCTGGCAAGCACAAGGGGCTGAGTTCAAATCCCGGTTCTGCCAAAATGAATAAATAAAAAATAAAATAACTGTTTTGTGCATCAAAATATAAAAGTGGGGATTATTTTCCATTATATTCATGGCTCTATCAAGCAATGACAAATGGGGCTAATATAAAGATCATTTTTGGTCATTTTAGAAACCATGATGGCAGAAGTCTGAAATGTCAGTACTACAGAATTAATGAAGCAATTATAATTTGGAAGGTCAGAAACTATAAAGTTTGAGGAAAGCTGACTACTTTGAAACATTGTTTACAATTTTATTTAAAGTAATTATGGTTTTCCACAGATAATTGTTGGGATATAATTAAATCAGTTAAGCTTGTTTTTGAAATTGCATTTGGCTTTCTATATTTTCATGTAACAAATTAAGAGCCTATAAGCAACAAATGGTTACTTTGGAAATGCATTAAATTTGAAAAATCATATACATCCAGGTGGGTTATGCACACCTATTATTCCTGCTAGTAGGAAAAATGAGCCTTGAGATTATATTATATATTCAATGAAAGCCTGGACAATATAGGAAGACTCGCACCTCAAAAATTAGGAAAAATGAAGATAACACCAAATGTAAAAAAAGGATCAATTAATCAATGAAAATGCACTTCATAAGACACAACGCAGATCCAACCCTAGCCCAGGACTGGTGAGTGTGTGGACAGCTTCCTGCTACGCTGTGCCTGTGGGACCACTCTGGTCCAAGCCAAGGTGCATTGTGGGTGAGACCCTCCTCCAGGCCCTTGGGACTCCCCTCCACCACTCCTCAGCCCCCCACCATGCCTGCCAAGTGAGTGAGAACTTCTGCAAAGTTCTCCAAGCCCCCTAATCCAGCCCTAGCTCAGGCCCAGTGAATGTGTGGGAGAGTTTCCAGCTACACACCACACTTGGAATCTGTCCAAACTCAGGCAAGCCACGAATGAAACCCTCTACCATGCACTTGGGAGCCCCACCACCACTCCG
>NW_004524977.1:444165-444671 GCF_000260255.1 Octodon degus | reverse complement strand
CCCATCTTCTACATATAACTGTATGGCTTGACATTGTCATGTTTCCTAGCTCTTCTCCTTTCGCTGTCTTGATTATTTAATCCTCAAAATCCTGCTTTCCTTTCACTTGTATTATACCCTTCTATTTGCATTTCTTCTTTTGAGTTCTTTTTTTCCTACCCTCCCTGCCCACCCTCCTCAACTCCCTTTGGAGTTCTTATACTAGGGAAACTATATGATATTTAAACATGTGTGTTTGAATTGTTTCACTTATGAGTATATATTCAAGTGGCATCCATTTCCATATAAAATCTTCTAGTTTGTCATTCTTAATAGGTGAATAATACTCCATTGTGTAAAAATACCACATCTTTTTCAATCATTCCTCAGGTAATGGGCATCTTGGTTGTTTCCAAGATTTGGCTTTCACAAATTGTGCTGTTATAAATATAGGCACACGTATATCCCTGTGATATGATGTTTTCAGATCCTCTGGGAAAATTCCCAGTAGAGGAATATCTGTTTTA
>NW_004524977.1:435737-443798 GCF_000260255.1 Octodon degus | reverse complement strand
CATTGAGAACTTCTACCACGATCTCTGGACCCTCAGATCCAGCCTAAGCCTAGACCCAGTGAGTTTGTTGGAGAGCTTCCTCTCTCCCTTACTCCCACTTGTCCTCTTGAGACTCAGCTCAGGCCTGGCATACAAGCCACATGTGAAACTCTGCAGCTGTACTCCCTGCATAGAGAATAGGGACACAACCACACAGCTAGCCCAGGAGCAGAGCATCTTGCCAGAGGGGCACAACAGATTCACTACAAAGGGCCACAGCATGAAGGAGCTGAGCACAGCAGCCAGACCCAAATGAGGCACAACTGGATAAATTCAAGTTTTTAGATCTGTACCTAAATTTCAGTAGGTGCTAAGGTTATAACTGCACCAAAGCTCTACAAGAAAGGTCAGAATACAGTGCTACACAAAATGACAAAGAGAAGGTACAAAATGCAATCTCAGAACCCAAGCCCATCCATAACAAGTGCGGAGGACACTTGCACAGAACAAATTGGGTATCACACAGCTCAAATGAATGAATCAAGAGCTTCTGAAATAAAGAAACAACTGCAGAAAAGTATAGAGTAACTCAAATTGGAAATGATAAAAGAAATCTCTAAGTTAATAGCAATTGCAGTAAAGAATCAAATGAAGAAACATATGGAGGAAACCCAATGCTCATCCAGAACAAGAGCAGAGGACACTAGCTCAGCTCAAATGTATAAATTAATACAGTGAAAAGTAAAAAGGCAACAGAGCAAAGATATGAAGGAACTCAGAGCAGAATTAATTTCTGAAAAAAAAGAAATATCTGAACTCAAAATATGTGAAGTAAAGAATCAAATACAGAAACATAGAGAAGAAAACCAATCTGAAAAAAAACTCTCAAGTAAAAGAATTAACGAATGCTTCTAAAGAAGGCATTGATTAAAAAAATAGAGAAGATTACAAAAATGATGGATTCTTTGAATAAGAAATATAGGGAAAAAAATAGGTCGCATGAAGCAGAGCCAAAGAGATATAGAGGAACATAACATCTCAATCACAAGCTTGAAAGACCATTTGAGTGAAAATGAAGACACAGTTTCAGATCTTGAAGATGCTAGTGCAGTCATTGAAAAGGTAAGAAAGATTTCTTAAAAACAACTAGGATGCAGGAAAAAATAATCCATCACCTGCAAGACGATGCAAAGATGAACAATGTGAGACTAATAGGCATCAATGAGAAAAAAAGAGTCAATACAAATGATATTAAATAACATGGGCAGAAGTAATAGCAGAAAACATCCCAAATATGAGGAAACAATCAAGCATACCAGTAAGCAAAGCTTACAGAATGTCAGATGACTTCAAACCATTTAAGAACACACCAAGACATATAACAGTCAAGATCCAATAAATCGAGCACAAGAATAAAATACTGAAAGCCTCTAGACAAAAGAAACAGATCAGATTCAAAGGAAAACATAGCACAATTATGGCCGACTTTGCTTCACAAACCATGAAGGCAAGACCAGCATGGAACAGAGTACTTCAAGTCCTCAATGAAAACAATTTGCAGCCCAGAATGCTATACCATGCAAAACTATCTTTCAAGTGTGATGGACAAGCGAAATACTTCCATGACAAAGAACAACAAAAGAATTTCAAGTTGACAAAATCAACCATACTAAGGTTCCTGAAACATGTCCCAGAGAGGGACCAAAATGATCAGCACTCCATGAATAAGATCGGAAGCAACAACCTAAGTTTCCAGACCAAAATTAAAGAAAAGGAGGGCTGCAAGGAAAGCCAACATTTTAGCCCTAGCCTTCCAAGGTCAATTAAGACTCAGGACAAATGAGAACTTGCACTATAACGTCATGTAACTTGGTAGTGTCCCAAATTTTCTGATCAAGAAGATTATGGGGCCAAAGAGGAAAGTGATCAAAGATGCAGAGTGTACCTAAGGAGAGTCCCATGGAGAGAAAACATTCTCTCAGGCTTTCACAGAGTGCACATTGGCCAAGCAATGGCCATGACTCAGCCACATGGCTGACACTGTAAAAGGATCTACAATCTGAGGTAAAGGGTCTCAGGATAATTCCTGAGGAGATTTCACTGACCTTATCAGACTCAAAAGCTACAGCTCTTGTTGTATAGTTCTTGCTTTACCATGGTCTTAACCATCCAGCAGAAAAGTATAAAAACAAAGTATATGAAGTACAGCCATGGTGTTATGCTGACCTGTAGGGGACTCAGGTCAACAATTTCTGACATTGAGATTGAAGCAGAAGACCCAATAATATTATGGGCTACTGGACTCTTTTAGAATATTTTGCTGAGTTAACACACCTGTAAGATTCAAATAACGGAACAAAAAAAAAAAGGGGGATACAGATGAATGTCCATTTTGTATCTTTGTATTCAAAATGGTTAGGATAGATATGTAGTTACATTCTCTTAATGAGTAGAGCGATTTGTTCAAATAGTGTTTGTAAATAGGATATCATGTCTGCATTTGTACAGCAATTAGCCACTGGAATAATATATGCAATGTGTTAACTATTGAAACTGTCCTAACAATTTGGTTTGAGACTTTCTCATTGCTATTTGTTTCTCAACAAAAATATGAGAAAAAAAAGGAGAAAAAGGAGTAAACATCAGGTAATTAACATGTCAATCATACGTCACTACATCTCAATTATAACCATAAAAGTAAATGGACTCAATTCACCAATTAAGAGAAATAAACTTGCACAGGGGATTAGGAAACAAAATCCAACAATATACTTTATACAAAAAAAAAAACACATTTAACTCATAAAGACATTCATAAGCTGAAAGTCAAAGGATGGAAAACAATACTACACAATCCAACATCTCAGAAAAAAGCAAGGGTAGCAATCCTATTCTCAGACAGTAACAACTCTAAACCAACAATGATCAAGCAAGGTAAAGAAGGCCACTATATACTGGTTAGAGGAAAAATACAAGAGGAAGTGGTAACACTCATAAATATGAATACACCAAACACGGGAGCACCCAACTATATAAAGCAAATCTTAATGGACATGAAAAATCTAATATTGAAAACCATAATCTGAACAGGAGACCTTAACATCCCCTTATCCCAAAAAGATAGGTCAACCAGACCAAAAAAAAAAAAAATAGCAAACAAATAACAGAACTGAACCAGAGCTTGAAACAAATGGACTTGGTGGATATATACAGAGTATTCCACCCAACACAGCTGAATACGCATTTTTCTCAAGTGCACATGGGTCATTTTCTAAAATAGACCACATACTGTTTCATAGATCATGCTGAAGTATATGCAAGAAAACAGAAATTATCGCATGCATATTATCTGACCACAGTGCAATGAAACTGGAAATAAATGACAAAAGAAACCAGAAAAAAAACCCTGAATACATGGAAGTTAAACGACACCCTACTGAGCAACAAATGGGTCACAGATGAAATTAAACAAGTTATGTGTCAATATCTACAATTCAGTGAAAATTCAAGCAAAAATTATCAGAATTTGTGGGATACAATGAAAGCAGTTCTCCGAGGGAAATTCAAAGCTGTGAACTCATACTTTAGGAAAACAGAATGGGAACAAATAAACACCCTAATGCTATATCCCCAAGAACAAGAAAAGAATGAGCAAAGCAAACTGAGAGCACAAAGACAGGAAGAAATTATAAACATTAGAGCAGAAATTACTTCAATTGAGATGAGGAAAACAATTCAAAGAATTAATGAAACAAAAAGCTAGTCCTTTGAAAATTAAATAAAATCGATAAGGACCGAGCTAACGTCATCAAAAAGAGGAAAGAAAAAATCAAATACAATCAATAAAGAATGAAAAGAGTGTAATCACCACAGACCAAATGAAGATTCAGAAGATTATCAATAGCCACTTTGAGAATCTTGACTCTCACAGAATAGAAGACACAGAAGAAATGGACAGATTCCTAGAAAGGTACAAATTACCAAAACTGGATGGACAAGATAAAACCAGTCTCAATAGCCCAATAATAGACAATAAAATATGAGATTTAATAAAAAACCTACTGATAAAGACAAGGCCAGTTCTGGATGGATTCACAGCTGAATTCTATAAGAAATTTATAGAAGATGTGGTTCCTATGCTCCTCAAACTCTTCAGTGAAATTGAAAAGGAAGCAATCCTTCCAAAATAATTCGTAGAGGCAAGTATTATACTGATGACAAAACCTGGGAAAGACACAACTAAAAAAGAGAACTACAGGCCAATCTCTCTCATAAACATAGATGCCATAATCCTAGCAAATAGAATACAGCAAACCATGAAGAAGATCTTACACCATGACCAGGTGAGATTCATCTCAGGGATGCAAGAATGGTTAATTATTCAAAAATCCATAAGTATAATACACTATATTAATAGGGTGAAAACTGAAAACCACATGACCATATCAATTGATGCAGAAAAGGCTTTTGACAAAGTCCAACACTCATTCATGTTCAAAGTCCTACAGAATATTGATATAGAGGGTCTCTCCTTCAGTCTGGTAAAAGCCATTCATGAAAACCCAAAAGCCACCATAAATCTAAATGAGGAAAAACTGAAATCTTTTACTCTCAGAACTGATATAAGACAAGGATGTCCTTTATCACCACTCCTACTCAATATAGTTCTGGAATCATTAGCTACAGCCATTAGACAAGAGAAAGAAATAAGGGGAATAAGAATAGGTAAAGAAGAATTTAAATTACCATTATTTGCAGATGGCATGATACTTTTCTTGGAAAACCAAGAACTCCACCAATAAGCTACTAGAATTAATACAGAAATTCAGCAGCATAACAGGATACAAAGTCAATACCCAAACGTCAACAACATACCTCTACACAGATGACAAACACAATGACACGGAAATTATGGAAACAATATCTTTTACAATAGCACAGCAGCAAATAAAATACCTTGAATTTAATCAGAGGAAGTCAAAGAACTTTGGAAGGAAAATTGCAGTACTCTTAAAAAAGAGATCGTTCAGGATTTCAGAAAATGCAAAGGTATTACATGCTCCTGGATAGTAATAACCAACATTGTGAAGATGGTCATCCTGCAAAAATTACTGTACAGATTTAATGCAATCCCTATCAAACTACCTCGAAAATATCTCACAGACCTAGAAAAATAGTTCCTAAAATTTATTTGAAACCAGAAAATACCTAGAATAACAAACACAATCTTGGGGAACAAAGGCAAGGTAGGAGGCTTTACAATTCCTGACTTGAACTTATACTACAAGGCTACTGTGATAAAATCAGCATGATACTGGCAACAAAATAGACTGGAGGATCAATGGAATAGATTAGAAGATGCTGAAGCCTCTACTCACACACTAAACCACCTTATATTTGAAAAAGGGTCCAAAAACACTCACAGGAAGAAAGATAGCCTCTTTAACAAATGGTATGGAAAAAACTGGCTCTCTGCATGCCAAAAACTAAAACTGGACCCAGGTCTGTCACAATGCAATAAGCTAAAGTCAAAGTGGATTAAAGCTATAAACGTTAAAACAGAAACACTAAATCTCCTAGAAGAGATAGTAGGTGGAACTCTTGAAGACATAAGCGTAGGCAAACAGTTAATGAACAAAAATCAAAGCACACGGGAAACACTTTAAAGAATTAACAAGTGGATCATCCTCTTATTGAGAAATTTTGCACATCAAAAGAAATTACCAGCAAAGTGAAAAAATAACTCACAAATTTGGAAAAAATATTGACAAATAAGTACTCAGAAAAAGGTCTGCTCTCTAGAATTTATACAGAACTAAAAAACATAATTTAAAGACCCAGTCCAGGGGCTGGAGAGATGGCTCAGTGGTCTAAACACCTACTTAGAACAAGCTTGGCAAAGCATCAGGGACCGCGGTTCAATCCCCCAGCACCACATGCCAGCCAGCCCCGCCCCCTGGTGGGCTGAGCTGGCCACACACACACATACACCACTCTCTCTCTCTCTCTCTCTCTCTCTCTCTCTCTCTCTCTCTCTCTCTCTCAAATAAAAAAAAAGACCCAGTCCAGAAATGGGAATCCGAGATGAACATACAATACTCAGCAGATGTAATTAAAGAAACGAATAAATATATGAAAAAAATGTTCCACTTCACTAGCCACCCGTGAAATGCAAACTAAAACAACATTGAGATAACATCTCAGTACAGAAAGAACAGCTATCATAAAGAAATAAACCAACAACAAATATTGGAAAGGCTGTGGGGAAAAAGGAACCCTTCTCCACTACTGGTGGGAATGTAAACTCATGCTACCATTATGGAAATCACTGTGGAGATTCCTTAGAAAACTAGGACTGGAAAACCCATTTAAAGCAGCTAGTCCTCTACTGGGAATTTTCCCAGGGATCTGAAAACATCATAACATAGTAATATGTGTGTGCCTATGTTTACAGCGAACAATTTGTGATAGCCAAACCTTGGAAACAACCAAGATGCCCATCACCTAAGGAATGGAGGAAAACCACGTGGTTTTTTTTTATACAATGAAGTATAACTCAGCTATAAAGAATGATAAACTAGAAGCTTTTATATTTAAGTAGATGTCACTTGAAGATATACTCATCAGTGAAATAAACCAGACACACATGTGTAAATATTGTATGGTTTCCCTAGTATAAGAACTCAAAAGAAGAAATACAAATAGAAAGGTATAATACAATTAAAAGGAAAGCAAGACTTTGAGGTCTAGACAATGAACAGAGTGCAAGAAGAAGAGCTAGGAAACATGACAGAGGCAAGCCATACAGTTACATGCACAAGATGGGTAAGGCAATGATCCTGAGCGTCTTCAGAAAATTTTTGAACCTAGCAGTTAATTGGAAGGTTTCTCACCCTGACTAACTACATATACTGACACCTGTGAACCAAACAACTGCACTGAAGATGGCAATAGGTAATAGTAGGTTCATGCTTGGAGTGCCTGTCATTTTGGTCTTCTGAATATGTGCTTCTTGTCATGACACACAAGTTGCTACCATGCTGTCTCTCAGGTAGTTGATTGTTTAAAAGGGCAGGGGGTGGTGAATGAAGGCAAAAGACAGGAAAAAGAGTGTTGCAGGACTGTCCTCCAACAATGTTGTATATGGTTAGTTTTCTGGACATATGTGTAAACATATATAATTCTTTATTCCTATTTTTTAATATATTTTATTTTTTTAAATTTTTTGTCATATTCTGTAGGGACTTAAAGTTTAACATATCAATACTTCATGAAAAATACCTGTTCCATATTATGCCTAAGATGTTTGCTATTCACACAGATAGTGAGGTTAAGCTCAACAGTCTAGGTTATATGGAAATAACTATAAGCTTCTCTTCTGGAGGGTTAACAACCTAAGTTTGCAGACCTTAAATTAGAGAAAAAGGAGGGGCACAAGGAAAGCCAACATTTTGGCCCTAGCCTTCCCAGGTCAATTAAGACTCAGGACATAGTGGAACCTGTAATGTACCATCATGTAACTCAGATGTTTCCCAAATTTTCTGATGAAAGAGATTATGGGACCAAAGAGGGAATTGATCAATGATGTAGAGTGTGCCTAAGGAGAGTCACATGGAGAGAAAACATTCTCTCAGGCTTTCACAGACAGCAAATTGGCCAAGGAATGGCCGTGACTCATCCACATGGCTGACACTGACAAAGTATCTACAATCTGAGGTACAGGATCTCAGAATAAATCCTGAGAGGATTTGACTGACCATATCAGATCCAAAAGCCACAATTCTTGTTACATAGGTCTTGCTTTACCTTGGTCTTAACCATCCATCAGAAAAGTATAAAAACGAATTACAAGAAATAAAGCCATGTTTTTATGTTGAGCTGTAAGGGACTCAGGTCAACAACTTCTGGACTCCAGGATTATTTTGCAGTATTTTGCTGAGTTCACACACGTATAATATTTAAATGATGGGATCCTGAACAGACCCGGAGGGCAGGCCCGGCGAGTGAGTGAGACGACCCAGGCTGCGGGATCCTGAACAGACCCAGAGCGTAGGCCCGGAGAATGAGTGAGACGACAGAGGC
>NW_004524977.1:413122-434119 GCF_000260255.1 Octodon degus | reverse complement strand
TTGCCATTCCAGTATTTATCTTATGTTTTACTCTTCGTAGTTCTTTGCTATCATGAAAACTTTTTCTTAGTTCAATTGTTTTGAATCATTTAATTTTCTGAATATTGCTTAATTTTAATTTTTGTTCTAAGATTTCTACTGTATCTTTGACTTACAATTTATTTAAAAAGACATTGTATGATATCTTCTAGTATTAGAAACTTTAAAAACTATATTTCCTTTTTCTGTTGACTTTAGGAGCATTCAACACAGTATGCAATGTGTTAATTATTGGAACTGTCCTACCAGTTTGATTTGAAACTGTCTCATTGCTATTTATTTCTCACTAAAATTATGGAAAAAATTAAATAAAAATAAAAAAGATACAATGACTGTTTCACACTACAACTATAAAGGACATTTATTTATAAAATGTAGTTGAAGCATAAAGTAAAAATTTAAGAAATATATACTTTTATTTTTTTTCTTTTGGTTGTTCAAATTTTCCATAAATCTGAGTATGACAGATTGAAAGGAAATGTATTTAAATTCTAAGGTTTTATTAACTTCATCACTTCTAAAAATTAAGTGTACTTGTTTTCATCTTTTTTACAAAGGTTCAGATTTGGTGAAAAGATAACTGAGGTGTCGTCAAAGAACTAATCAGAAAGCAAATGGGTAGCAGAAAGAGTAGGCAAAAAATGACCTAATTGTGTCTGGTAGGAGTTGGTGTTACTGTTTTTGTGAAATGCTATTTTCAAATCCATGCACCATTGCTCCACACTGTTTCATGGTTTTATGAAGCTGAATGACAAAGGTTTCATCAAATAGTCTTCTTTGTGTTCTTGTTTTCAGCAAATGGAAAGTAGTACATTTTGCATCTTGAATGCTCCTAAAGGCCTAGATGTTAAGGGGTTTGGCCGTCACATGGGTTTCTTTCTGGGGACCTCATAGTGGAAGGAATATTAGGACCCTGGATTTTCAATCTCTTCTTCTCTATATCTGTCTGTGTCTCTCTGTCTCTCTGTCTCTCTCTCCCCCACTCTCTCTTTTCCTCTCTGTCTCACTATCTCTCTGTCTCCCCCTTCAACCATCCCCTGCTGTCTGTCTCTGTCTCTGCCTCTGTCTTTGCCTCTGTGTTTCTCTCTTCACCTGTTCACCTCTGTCTCTCTGCCTCCCTCTCCATCCATCCCCCCTCTGCTCTGTCTCTTTCTCTGTCTCTCTGTCTCTCTCTCTGTCTCTCTCTGTCTCTCTCTGTCTCTCTCTCTCTGTCTCTCTCTCTGTCTCTCTCTCTGTCTCTGTCTCTCTCTCTCTCTCTTGCTCTCCCTCCCTCCCTCCTTTTTCTTTGCTTCTTTCAGTTGAATAAAACTTCTCTGCTACAAGTTTCCAGCACTGTGGACTGCGCTGTAAGATGCACAAAGAAATTGGTGCCAGAATTCATAAACTGAAACCATGAAACCATTACCCTTAATATACCATTTGCAAGTTTATATTATAAAGAAATTTTTATCCAGTAACAGAAATTAGAGTAACAAACACCCATAAAATCACAAACACATTCATACACATATTGTACTAAGAAATGGAATATGATTGTTATAATAAACAGATATTAGAAAAATTTGGAATTTACTGTAAGTGGACATTGAAAATATAGGAGAGGTTTATAAAGTAATAAGGAGAACTTAAATAAAGAGTGATACTAATAAGAGAATGCAAAGTGAGATTGAGCCAAGGAAGCAGATGTTGTTAAAAAAGATTAACATTTTTAAAAAGATGACAACTACTTCTAACCCAAGAGTAGGATAGATATTTTGAGGGCCTCCCAGGACCCTCATAGAACCTAGCCTTGCAGACTAAAAGGTGTGAAAATGTGACCACAATGCAAAGAATTTCCTTTGAGATGAGATTTCCAGGGTATCCTGTGCTGATTGGGCTAGCTAGAAAATTATTTCTTTGTAATTCATTTCCACATGTTCTACTGTCAAAGAACAGATCCTCACTACAGAATCCCCAGAACCACAGTTCAAGTGAGTTGTGATTCAGCTCCTGGCATCAAAAGATCTTGAAACTTCACATTATGCTCATTGTGCAGACAAGAAAATTATAAGAATTATGTGTCCATGGAGGCTTTCATGGACAGGAAAGCATGGGAAGACCGGTAGTATGTGGTGAAGTCAGAGTTCCCACAAGCAACTCCTGAGTGGTTTAAGGTACTGTGATGGTAATACTAGAGCTTAGAGAGCTAGGCAGTTAGAGATGACATGGACATGGATTGCTTGCTCAAGAAAGCTTCCAGAAATTAGTAGAGACAGCCTAAGATTGGGTATGTGGGCTTTAGCATGTGAGCTCTTATAGGTGAAGAAATCCAAGCCATTTAGAGGTCATATCATGACAATGTATGTGTCTGATATTGTTCATAAATTTAATTCTTGCTGTTAGATACCACGTTTACTTTTGTTGAATTCTTCTTTCTTATTTTCCTGTTATTTCTTTTTGAAAAGGCAATCCTTATCCAGTGACACTGTATTTTATTAAGTATGTAACTTTGGTTTGATAGGGACTCACCTCAGACTGCAAATGGAGTCCCAGAGAAGACGTGATAGTTGGAAATTTGAGCAATGTTAGGGCAATTACTTTTTTGGGGAGTCCTTGAAATGGATTAAATTCATTTGCATTATGGTATAGACATGAGCCTTTCAAGATACGTGTGAATGCTATTAGAGGTTTAAAAATGTCCTGCACACACTTACTTGCTGAAAGCTTGTTTTGTTAGGTTTTTTTTTTCACCAGAGACAAAAGAAGAGAAAGACCTATTTTAGAGGACACAGAGAAGATCAAAGTAAGATGGTGGGAATCCTCTGACCGTGGACAAAGGGGCGGTGGGATTTTATGTATTTGTGCTATTCACAGAATTTGAGATGCAGGTTCAGTGACATCTGAGAAGCTGGGGCTTTCTTTGTGTCATGCGAAAGGTAAAAGGAAGTTGTATTTGGTGTTGGGGTGGGGGTAAAGGAGGACATAGTGCCTGGTAAAATAAACTCTTGTAGAGTGGAGAGAGTGAGGAGGCTGCATCTGGCTCCCACTCTCACAGCAGTTGCGGTACGTTGAGCTCCACACAGACAGCACTGGGGCAATTGAGAGCTGGATGGGCACTGGGCGACTCTGTTTCTTCCTAAGGAAAACAAGTAAACATGGGCAAAGGAGATCTTAAGAAACCAAGAAGCAAGATGTTACCATATGCATTCTTTGTGCAAACTTGCAGAAAGGAGAACAAGAAGAAGCACTCAGATGCTTCTGTTAACGTCTCAGAGATTTCTAAGAAGTGCTCAGAGAGGTGGAAGACCATGTCTGCTAAAGAAAAAAAGAAAATTTGAAGATATGGCAAAAGCAGACAAGGCTGAAAGAGAAATGAAAACTTATATTTCTACTAAAAGAAACAAAAAAGAAGTTCAAGGATCCCAATGCACCCAAGAAGACTCCTTCAGCCTTCTTCTCATTCTGTTCTGAGTATTGCTCAAAAATTAAAGGAGAACATTCTGGCCTCTCCATTGATGTTGTCACAAAGAATCTTGGAGAAGTGTGGAATAATACTGCAGCAGATAACAAGCAGCCTTATGAGAAGGTTGCTAAGCTGAAGGAAAAGTATGAAAACAACCTCGTTGCCCACTGGGCTAAAGGAAAACCTGATGCAGCAAAAAAAGTCATCAAGACTGAAAAAAGTGAAAAAAAAGAAGGAAGAGGAGGAGGAGGATTAAGAATATGAGGAGGAAGAGGGGGAAGAAGGTGATGAAGAGGATGAGGATGATGATGATGATGAATAAGTTGATTCCAATGCAGTTTTTTTCTTCTCTATAAAGCATTTAATCCTCCTGTACACAACTTACTCCTTTTGAAGAAAAAAATTGAAATGTAAGGCTGTGTAAGATTTTTTAACTGTACAGTGTCTTTTTTTGTATAGTTGACATACTACCAAGTGTGTCTTTAGATCGCCCTGTCCTGGTGGTATTTTCATTAGCCACTAACCTTTCCTGGTACATTATGGGGGTTGTAAATTGGTATGGAAATTTAAAGCAGGTTCTTGGTGCACAGCACAAATTAGTAATGTATGGGCACAGTAGGTTTTCATCTTCATTTGTCTCTGATGCAGCTTATATGAAATAATTGTTGTTCTGTTAACTGAATACCACTCTGTTATTGCAAAAAAAAGTTGCAACTGTTTGGTTGACATTCTGAATGCTTCCAAGTAAATACAATTTTTTATTAAAAAAATTAAGCTCTTGTTTTTTGTATTCAGCCATGTTGAATTAGAGCCAGAATAATTTAGCAGTTTTTACTAAGACCAGAGCCTATCATTTTTGTCTTTTAGTTTTTATGAAGGGACGATGACTCTTTTAGACATTTTCTTGCTGGATGGGGCATCTTTTTGTAGGCAGGGAGGATTGAAAGGATAATGGTTTCACACTACTTCCAGGTGTTTCAGACAGGATGAGTTCATCAATAGTGAAGGTTCACATCCAAGATTGAAGAAACCTTGAAAAAAGTTTTAAAAGTTTCAGCAAGGCAGGGTGCTATTAGTAGACAGGTCATTATTATGATTAAAGGATCCAGAATAGGAAACAGGAAAGGGGCCCATGATCCAAATATGTCATTCCACCATGACACGAGTATTGATTTCCTAGTTCCTGGCATTTGCTCTCTAGCCAATTTTGGAGGCTCTTTACCTTATTCACGATGATCCCTGATTCATTTACAAAGAGCATTCTTCTCCCAGCATAGCACAGCTTGCCTCAGATATCAAAGGAAAGACAGAACTGGGATATAGTCAGCAATGGGAGGAAAACTATTAGATGTTGAAAAATTATGGAGTAGAAAAGGTCTACCATGTTGTATGACCTTAAATGAGCTTAGGAAAGTGGGTGCCCTAGGAAGTGCCCTGAGTCTAGTTAAAGGTAAGGGAAGGAAGTAAGGCCAAGGCAGGTGCAGCTACAGGATAAATTTGGTGAATTGGCTCTAAAAGCCCATTTGCGTCTTTTTTTTTTATGGTTTTGGTACCAGGTCTCACTTCACAGCTCAGACTCACAGTGATCCTACACAGTGTTTTCAGTCTCCCTAGTGCTGGGATTACAGACATGCACCACCATGTCTGGTCACTATTGTTGGCTCAGTGTGTCCATGAGCTCAGCTGGTGTGGCATGTGGTACTGGGGATGGAACCCCAGTCCCTGTGCTTGACTAAGTGCTTAGTTCACTGAGCTATCTCTCTGACCCTTGCCTCAATTATTCTAGATCTGACATATCTTGCCCTTTTTTGAGCGTCTGTGTTTGTTCAGCTACCATCTATGAACCATGTGTCAGAATAGGTGTAACAACATTATTGATAATCCTGAAATCTTGAATTAAATGATATGAGCCATTAGGCTTAAGTACCAGAATAACGGGAGTATTGTATGGTGAGTGGACAGTTCTAAGAAAAACACTGGTAAGGAGACATCAAATTATGTTTTAGTTCCCATTGGTGTTTTGGGGCTATTGGGTACTGGGGAATGCAGGGACAGGATGAGGGATTTCTGAGGTAAACTAGTACATGGGTAGCATGGGTAACATGAGGGGGACTGGAAGAGTCCGAGAGTATGGGGTAGACAAAGAAAGAGGGGAAAGTGAGGAGAAACTGGCAGTACATTTAAGTTGTGTATGTAGGATGAGCACTGTGGGGTCAGCGGTGAAAGTGGAGCTTTTGGAGATCTCTCCCCACTAGAGGTACAGAACAGGTTGGGATCACTATAAAATTAAGAATGAAGACAAATATCTTGAGTTGGCAGGTAATGGGCCCTGTCTGAAGGGGTCCTGTATGTAAGCCATCAACACCCACAATGGAGACCATGAATCATGAGCAATGATGTGAAAACTCAGGAAGAACATTATATGTGGCCCCCATGTCTCCAAGAAAAGAGAGAGTCTTACCTGAGAAATACAGTGAGACTTGCAACACTGAGAGGGATACCTCAATGTGGGCTATGCCCTGAACCCCATCAATCCTCTTCAGTGGCAAGACAGCAGGTCAACTATCAATGGATATGGTTACAAGAAGTTTTCCAGTGAGACTAGAGAACTGAATGACTTACCTGCTTTCTGGCTGACAGAGCAGTTGCATTTCCAGTGACCCTCAAGCTTACGAATAGAATCAGTTCCTGGCAGTGGCAGTGGGTTGTGGCAGGCTTGTGCCCAGTGTCCTTTGCTGAACTTGAAATATGGTCCAAGAGGGACTTGAATGGCATCATTTTGTTTAGGCTTAGCATCATCTTGCCTAGGTCCTGCTTTGACGGGAGCACCAAGTACTGCTGCCAAGAGCAGGAACTTGGGTATAGTATATTATTGTTTGTCTTTTTTTTAATTTTTTCTCTCTATTATTGAAGACATGGAAAATCAGATTAAATAAATTTTCATTTGTTATTTGAGGGCTGAGATTGTCTTAAGCTTGGTATGAATGGAGCAGATTGAGAAATGAAGTGAGAGTTAACAATTTCATGCTGTCAGACGACTGAGGATCAACATTAATATACTTAAAGTATCTTAAAGAAAGAAACTCAGTAGAGTTTCCATCAGGTTGTTATTTTTTGTTAGAAAATTATCATTTGACTGATGACTTCATGGTCACATGTCATGAACCTCTTATTACAAATTTCTGGAGCACAAAAGAAAGATATATGTTTAAATATGAAAAAATATACTGTAAGTAATCTCAGTTTTATTTATTTTATTTTGTTTTTTGTTCTTTTTAGAGCAGGGTCTACAGGGTCTTACCATGCAGATTAGACTTGTAGTGATTCACCTGTGTTCGGTCTCCCAAGAGCAGGGATTACAGGTGTGTGACACCACACCCAGTCTCAAGCACCATTTCAGCATGCCCTGGGGACAAGACTGGCATGGCAAGCTGGGGATTGAACCCTGGCCACTGTGTTTGCCTAAGCAGGCACTTTAATCCGCTGAGCTGTTTGGCTGGCACAGCAATCTCAGTTTTATATTGTAAAATACTGCAGACTTGGAAGGAATGAATACATATAATGCACCATTATATTAGCACTAACAAATCATCTTTATTTGATTTTTTAAAAATTTAATCTTTTACCAAAAGCAGCTTTATGAAAAAACTTTATTGTCTTGTTTTTGAAAACTTAAATACCTACTTTGGGCAATATTTATTAGGGTGTCTCCCATAAGATTATGTAGACTATAGGGGCTTCTCATTAATGGGTAAAAACTGGTTAATGTCCAGAAAGCTGCTTTTTATCCATCAATTGGAGTCTACTACAATAGTCTCTTTTCACCAAAAGATCTGTTTACTTATCTTATAACCTATGAAAATTAAATCTCAATACTTAACACATTAATATGAATAACTGAGAGACTCAAGTTATAATATATAGCCCATACATATTACGCTTACCAAACCAATTTTTATATCACTTAAATGAGCTGGTAACGAGGAAGAAAACATGTTTTTAAGTCTATCCCAAAGCTCAAATAGAAACAGGAACTGCTGTTCACACAATAATGTACTAATAGATAAACAAATGCATAGAACATACAAACTAATATCTTTACAAAATCAGAATGCACTCATATATTTTGTCTAAATTATATCGTACTAATTTTTTTAAAATTTGTAATGATAAAAAGACTAGTTAGAACTTTTTGCATGTCAGTTAGCAGAGATCTCTTATAAGAAGAATTTGGAGAACATAAAAACTTATTTACACTTAGTATATTTTTCTTTTAGGTTTAATACAGTGTATCAAGTTTGAGGAGGAGCAAGCAAACTTAGCAGAGTATGAGGATTAGGGACAGTATGGTGGAGAGAGAAACCATAGCATTGACAACTCACAAGTCATGGACGGGACAATATTTATTTGTCCTGGACATATGGACAGGCAAGAAGGGCATATTTCAGGGGGACTGACACTTTCTCCATATATAAGACTTAAACAGTCTTTGAATATAGGGTTTAACACCTTTTTAGTTTTTATAATCATTGGGTACTATCTCAAACAAACTGGTTTTAGATGTCCCATTAACTCCACCATTATTGGAGTTAAAAGACCTGGGATACTGTCTTTTGCCTAAGCTTTTGGAAAGACTGAGCATTCTCCAGTTTGCAAGTGGAACCATTGACTGGGTAACTACTGACAAATCTGTATCAGGATCTATCAAAATTGCGATCGTTTGCTTCTAGTTGTCCCCCAAAGCTTCATGTAAGTCATGGGGCAGATGTGGCTCGAGAAACAGCGTAGGGCTTGAAGCTCAAGGGGCCAAGCCAGAGGACCAGGGTGGGGCTTAAGGGGGTGGGCCAGATAAGTGCAAACCATTAAACCCACAGTACAAGGTTCTCCCCAACCTGTGGCCTCAGTGGGGTATGGAGCCACTGTGAGTTATGATCATCCTGGACACTTGGCAGCTCCCCAGCCCCTCCTCTTGACCCTGTAGTGCCAGGTGATAGCATGTGCAATTGAGGCCTCCTCAATCAGAGAGGAGATATTTGTAGAAGACAGAGGCACTAACCCTCTCTCCTGAGCAAATGAGGCTCTGAGGTCTTGCTGCATAACTCGGACTGTACTAAAGATGAAAACTCCAGCAACTGTGAGCTAAATACACCTTTCTTTTCCTCATTTTGAGTGCCAGGTATTTGTTCCAGAAATTAAAGAAGAGAAATTAAGACAAAAATTCTATCAGGCTTTTTCATAAATTGGTAATGAGTTAGTGCCCTGGGGCTTAGAAGAAGCGATCCATAACTTCATCAATCTGAAACTTTCTCTGATCCCATCACAAACACTTTCTTCCTTTCCCTCTCTAGCAGCCTCAGACATTTTTCCTTGAAATGTCCCTTCTCCCTGCAGTAGACACATTAGTCTGGATTCAGGGGAGTGGGACAACCATTTTCTGGATCCCAACTGACCTCCTTCCTATAGGCTGCCAGCATCATTTTCCTATTTTCTTGCCTACATTTTCATTGTGCATCCTCTCTACTATGAAACACTTTCTGAGTAAATTTATCAAGTGAGAAAAATTTATTTCTGCTGATTCCTCTAGCTTTTTCAGCTTGTGGTGGATATCTGGGACCAACTGATAGGAAATGAGACAGAATTTTTTTTTCCTGATTTATGCACAGGCTTTGGGAGGGCTTGGAAGCCACTGACTCAGAATCCTTTTCCTTTATTTTTATTGTTTATTCTTTTAAAAAAAATATTTGGTATAAGGTCTGGCTATACTACCCCGACCCCTAATGATCCTCCTGTCTCAACCACCCCATTGCTGGGATTACAGTTGTGCATCACTATGCCTGATTTCAGGGCCTGGATGGTGCACCCAGGGTTCCCAGGCCTGCAAGGCATGTGGTATTGGGGATTAAACCCAGACCCTTGCACTTGCCAGGCAGGTGCTTAGAACACTGAGCTATCTCCCAAATCCACAGTTCCTTTCTTGTGATACAAATGAGGGACACCTGCTGAGGTGGGTGAGGGAGAGGAGCAGAATTGGCAGGAAGAGTAGAATAGATAGTGCTGCTGTATCCTAGGAGTTCTCTATCTATGGAAGAATGTGCTGTTAGCTATTCCCAAATCCACCTATCTTTTTCCCAAAGTGAGAAATTTCGAAGAAGAAGAGACAAAGACTGCTTTTGGGATGATTGAGTTAGTGACCTGAATTGGGCAAACAAAAGGGGAGAGTAACATATAGATCTTTAAATGGGGTGCTAGTTGGCAGGAGTGTGAGCAAGTCCAGTGGCACTAGGATGAACAGGGAGGAGAGGAAGGGGAGATAGAAGTTTCAGATGGTAAAGGATGAAGGGAGATGTGGAGGGAGTAGAGGAGGTGGAGGAGTTGAGAACCTCAGAAGGCAAAAGTAATGCAGGAGGGTTCTAACTGATCTGATAGAGGACAGTGAGGAACCTGATTGGGTTCTGGGTACAGAGAGAGGTGAAAGCAAAAAGAGGTTCCTGAGGAGGTTCAGGTAAAGGAACTGGGGATGTGAGATGATCTAAAAGTATTTGAGTCACCACACATGCCTGAAGGAGGGAGGGGCATGTCCTTTAGACAATAAAGGCCTTTGTGTAAGGTTTCTATTGTCCCCTGAAATAACAGAAGTTTTTTCCCCCCATGAAGGATTAACTTTTGGGGATTTATGGCCTCCCTCAAGTTAAGGGAGCTAATATGTCTTATGTGAGGTCAGGAAGGAATATTTTTCACAGTGACAAAATCTGAGGTGAGCCAAGAGCCTCAAACTCTACAGAGAGATCATCATCTGCTCTAAGGGTATGAATATGAGAGAAAATTTCCATACCTGTTTTCATCAGTCATTACTGGTAAAGAAAGGGATCCCAAGGAAGGGAAGATAAATACACTCTATCAGAGTGTGAGGGCAGTAGACCTGCCATAGGAAATTGAGGGGAGCCTCCCCTGTCCAAGGGATGTGCAGTGGAATTCTTGACAGAGTCCCATGGTTTCAAAGCCTAAGAAACAGAAACTGAGACAGGAAAACCCAAGATCAGTAATGAATGTAAGCTATCAACAACAAATAGATGGATCCTAAAGGAAAGAATGGTGGCTCATAGACAAGGGCTCGGAACTGGGGTTTGACCACCAGGAATCACATGCCTTGTCTGAGTCATGACACCAAAATGTTAGGTTTCTTTGGCACAGTAGAGAGACAAAAGGAAAAAAAAAACCTTTATTGAGGAGACAGAGAGGATCACCAGAAGATGGCAGGAATCCTTTGACCTGAGACAAAGGGGAGGTGAGATTTCATGGATTTTTGCTATTAAAGGAGTTTGAGCAGCAGGTTCAGTGACATGTAAGGAGCTGAATGGGGCTCTCCTTGTGCCATGCGAAATGTAAAAGGAAATAGTGGTGGTCCCTGGAAAAACCCTGATCTTGGGGATTCTTGTCTCAGTTTTTCAATCTTAAGCTTTGAAACCATGGGCCCATATCAAGAAATCCAATGCACATCCCTTGGACAAGAAGGGCTACCTTCAATTTCCTACAGCATGTCTGCTGCCCTCAGGCTCTGATACACTGTATTTATCCTCCCATCCTTGGGTCCCTGGAAAGATAAGCTCTTTATTTATTTATCTTTTGATTCAGCCATGTTGAATCAGAGCCAGAATAATTTAGCAGTTTATACTTGGAACTGAACCTATTATTTCTAAGGCTTATATTAAATGTCTCCAGCAGTCTAATGGATTCAGAAGTGGGGTTTTGGAAGGGGAACATGTCATGTAATAATTACACTCATCAGTGCATGCTATGCCTGTCTACCATGTCATTTCAGACTTGCAGCCAAGCAACTTGAAATCTGTGAGCCTAAAGAAATATTCTATCCTATAATCTGCAAGTATCATGTATTCTGTCTCATCAATGGGAATTCTTTAAATATAGCAGGGTTTCCAGTATGTTAAGTAGGGCCTCAAGGATGAAAATTGTTATTGGAGATAATTCCTTGAACAAATAATAGGACTCCAACCCCACTCTACCTCCTTTGCAGCCACTGTGAGGTGGGCATCTTCCTCCATTCCATGCTGCTGCCATGCTCTATTTTACTAAAGCAAAAGTAACACTAACAATGCACTGAAAATTCTAAATCTTTCATGAAATCAAGAGCATCCCTACAAGTACACCTGATGCATTTCTACTGAAATTCAGTGAGATATTGTAAAATACAATTATTTAAAGTCATGTATGACATATATTTTTAAATCCCCTTTTATTTGAAATTGTAATGGGAGTAATTAAGTTGTTCTTTAGCAAATTACTTAGCTTAGGTGGTTATGTTGTATATATTCATAGCTTCAAAAGTAGACAGAAAACATGAGTATTGTTTGTCCATCACTGTAAGTTGATATTGCTAGGATTCACTCCTAAAGAATTTTCTCTGTTCTTGTTTCCTGTTCCTTTTGTGCATCAAATCGGACAGGTAGAATTTTCCAAGAGCCAAGGATCAATACACTGAACATGAAATTCATGTGAACATGGCAGTGTGCGGATCACACTACTTTCTGTGTACTCTGTAAGGCAAATATTACAGAACTTCCCAGTATCCGTTTTGCCAAATATTCTTAGTGGAAGGTTGTCAATCTCTTGTTTCATAAGCCTTCGAGGTGGGAGAAAAATATTTTCATCACTAAGGAATGGGTCATCTAAGATTTGCAAGGCTTCAATTTCATCAAATAGTTCAAAGTGTGAATGCTGACTTTCATGTTGGGGCTGTGATTGAGGGTCTAATGATTCACTTCTTTCATTAATGCCTTCAAGAGTCACTGAGTCAATTTTAGGATTTTCACTAGGAGAGCTAGCAGAGAGATTAGGGCAACTACAAAAACTAGTAACAAGCCTGAAGCTTGAGTTGCAAGTAGTTGCACCACAATACAGTTCAAAACTGGGATTTATATGGGAACTCTCTGTTCTGTTCTGTGACTCTGCCTTTTGTATTCTTTGAGCTAGGGATAAGCCAGTACTCTGTAAATCACTACCAGTGTTGGCAAAGATACAGGATCCATCACATCCTGTCATTCTCTGTCCTGATGTTCTTGTAAGAGCTGCAGTAGAACTTCTGCCATTTAAACCAGTATTTGAATTTCTGAATGCAGGTATTCTGAGGGTACCTACATCACTTATTATACCTGTCTCTTCAACATGTGAAGGCATATTTCTCATGGCTTCTTGAAGCATTTCTACATTGTCACTGTTATCCACTTCCTCAGACATCAGTAACTTTACTCTATCACTTATATCATCTGAAGGATCATTTCCCACAAAACATATGATTTGGAGATCAGGAACTAGGTAGGTCCGTCTTCTTTTAAATCTCTCACGAATATTATATACAAATCTGCATACAGAAGGTTCTTCTTCATAATCAGTGCTTAGTCCAGAAGCTGCAGAATTACGTTCACTTTGAAATGGACATCTGATTCTTTCCTGTATCAATATCTTATGTGGTTCATTTACAGAAAATGTCTTAGTGTCACTTATGGATGACCTCTCAAAAGTCTTAGTTAATGTACTATCAGGTGATCTCATTACAGGTTCAGTTGGTATATTTGGATGTGAACTAACTTTGTGTCTTCTAGATCTGTGAATTCTTTGTCTCCACCTTCTTGATCTTCCTGTTCTGGGAGATGGGTCTTCCACTAAGGCTTCAATCAAACTTTCTTCTGACTCAGATGAATTTGCAAGATTTAAATTAGACTGTAAATTTTCCACATGTTCGTTGAATCCTGCTACATATGACAAAAATTCATGCTTGAAATTTGTTCTCATTGAATAATCACTACTTGAGTTACATTGATTTCCTAAGTTCCACATTGTATCATCTGTTTGCCCACTTTCTGTTGTATATTCAGTTTCATCAAAACACATAATCTCCACTACTTCACAGTAATCTGGAGCAACTTCTGTACCTGTTACCATAAAAAGCAGGAGATCATAAAAGACATAATATTAAAACAATCATAAAATACTACTGTGTAATCAATCTTTTTTTAAAAAATATGAAAAGAATGAATGCTTACAGATTTGATGATTTCAGCATATTTTACATTTACACATTTAACACTTTTGTAAATAACATTGTCCAAATTCATTTGCGAGCATAGAGTCACTTCAACTCCATTTGAAAAAAATATTTAGCTACACCTTCATAAGTTCATAGACTTAAAATGAATCTCAAATAACCCTATATTTAATATTTTTCTCAAATAGAGTATCATGTACCACTGTGAAGGGTATGTAAAAGGATATTTAATTTAGTATAGTGTTCAAGCACTAATACAATTAAATAAGGTAACCTCAAAATATGTTTTTAGCATTTTAGTTCAAATTATTATACATTAGTGTCCAATCTTCATTAGTCTACCATCATATTTCTAGCTTCTTGACTGACTGTTTTGATAATATATGATTACTTTATAATATGCAACTCTCATAGGCATTGACACAATTAAACAAGAGTTGTGTGTTTCAAATCATTTAACTAGAATTCCATCATAACTGATTAGAGGTGCAATAGTGGAGATATTTAGTGAAGTGTCACAAAAAACTATAGGTATTCTGTGATATGGGAGGCAATCATATGCTGAAATGAAAGAGCAATCAGAAAGATAAATCCTTGAAATCAAAACCAAGTATCTGGGTTCTTAAGTAAGTGAAGCAGATTTGAAACTGGGCAGTGCCACCCTGGAAACCCTTCATAGAAGGAGCACAGTATCTAGGGAGTAGTCAAACAGCAAGAGGGAAGAAGACAGCACTGTATAATCCAGACTCCTATAATAAATTCCCTACATAATTCCCCCTCCTACCTAGAAAATAAAACCCAGCACTGCAGTACAATTTGTTAAGAGCCCCAGGAAAGCCAAAAATTGTAAATGTGAAAAGGAGAGTTAGCAACAGGCAAATGGGTACTGCCCTCCCCCATCCTGCCAAGCACTGAGAAGCTCTGTGCTTTAACAGAATCCTACACACAGCCAAACCCCTGGCATGTACAAATTCCTCTGCTATAGTTAGAAAGAGACCTAACTGTGAGAACTGTGAATTATAACAACCCTACTGGAAGATACCAATGGAACACATACCTGGAGACACTACAGAGTGGAGAGAATGAACAGAATTAATCCAGATCAAGTGATTTCCTGCTCTTTTCTCCAACATTGCAAAGATTTAAGTTAGTGAGAAATCCCATCTACTGCCTACTTTCTTGCATAGGCAAAGCAGGCCCTCTGTCATGACCAGAACTATATCAAGATCCATGGATTCGAAAGTGGAGATTTTGGACAGGGTTAGATGGGAATCTAAGTGCAAAGGAACATAAGGACTTGGTTGGAACTGAGAACTTCCCACAATACATAAGGAAAAGAGCTCCTACAAGAACACTGACACAAAATGAGATTTGCACAGAAACAAAGGGAGCTAGACTCAGAGGAAATTTATACAAGGTGAAAGGAACCTGAATGCAGGTAAAATATTTACATATTCCTCTTTGAAAACTAATTGAAGTAGGTAACATCACATGTCAATAAATGTCAATGCATCTCAATTATAGCCATTAATGTAAATGAACTAAATTCATCAATTAAAGAAATATACTGGCAGAGTGGATTAGGAAGGAAAGTCCAACTCTCTGCTGTATGCAAGAAACACAATTAAGTGGCCAGGGAGATGGCTAAGTAGAATAAGCGCTTGCCAGGCAAGTGCAAGGGCCTAAGCTCAATCACCACTTCCGCAAGAGAGAGAGAGAGAGAGAGAGAGAGAGAGAGAGAGAGAGAGAGAGAGAACAAAAGAAAAAAGAAACACATTTAACTCATAAAGAAATTCATAGGCTGAAAGTCAAATGGTGGAAAACAATACTATGTGCCCCAGGACCTAGGAAAAAACAGGGGTAACAATCCTGTTCTCAGACAGTCTCAACATCAAACCATGATTTCTCAAATGAGATATTGAAGGCCACTGCATACTGGATAAGGAAAAAATCCAAGGAGGAAAGGTAACACTCATGAATATGTAGGCACCCAACACAGGAGCACCCATCTATATAAGACAAATCCTAATGGACTGAAAAACCTAATATCCAATACCACAATATTAACAGGAGATCATAACACCCGCTTATCACAAAACGATAGGTCAAGCAGACAAGCAATTAGGAAAGAAGTAGCAGAACCGAACCAGAACTTGGAACAAATGGAGTTAGTGGACATATACAGAGTGTTCTACCTAACTACAGTTGAATACACATCTGTTCCTGCTGCACGTGGGTCATTTTCTAAAATGGACCACATACTAGTTAAGTATAGGCAAGAAAACAGAAATTATTCCATGCATATTATCTGACCACACTGCAAAGAAACTGAAAATAAATGGCAAAAAAGCCAGAAAAACCCCATAAACACATGGAAATTAAACAGCACTCTTCTCAGCAAGCAATGGATCACAGATTAAGTTAAACAAGAAATTGACCAATATCTACATTTCAATGAAAATTCAAGCACAACTTATCAGAATTTATCAGACGCCATGAAACCAGTTCTTAGAGGGAAATTTATACCTGTGAACTCACACATTAGGAAAACAGAATGGGAACAAATAAATACCCTAATACTTCAACTGAAATGTCTAGAAAAAGACAAACAAACCAAATCTGAAGCCTAAAGGCTGGAGGAAATGGTAAAAATTAGAGCAGAAATTAATTCACTTGAGACAAAGAAAATAATACAAAGAACGAATGAGTCCAAAAGCTGGTTCTTTGAAAGATTAAATAAAATTGATAAGCCCCTATCTAACTTATAAAAAAGAGGAAAGAAAAAACTCAAATATTAGCAATAAGGAATGAAAAGGGTGAAATTACCACAGACCCAGTGGAAATTCAAAGATCGTTAAAACCTATTATCAGAAACTTTAAACACACAGAATGGAAGACACAGAAGAAATGGACAGATTCCTAGAAAGGTACAAATTACCAAAACTGAATGAAGAAGATGTAAGAACTCTCAAAATCCAATAGCAGCCAATGAAATTCAAAATGCAATAAAAAAAATACCTACTGACCAAGAAAAGTTCTTGTCCTGATGGATTCACAGCTGAATTATACAAGGAATTTACAGAAGAATTAATAACAATACTACTCAAACTCTTCAATGAAATTGAAAAGGAAGAAATTCTCCCAAAATTATTCCTGGAGGCAAGTATTATACTGATACCAAAACCAGGGAAAGACACAACTAAAAAAGAGAACTACAGGCTAATCTCCTTAATGAACATAGACGCAAAAATCCTAGTAATTAGAATATAGAAAATGATCAAGAAGATCACACACCATGGTCAGGTAGCATTCATCCCAGGGATGCAAGGATGGTTCAATATACACAAATCTATAAATGTAATATGCTATATCATTAGAGCCAAATACAAAAATTACATCATCATCTCAATTGATGCAGCAAAGGCTTTGACAATGTCAACACTCATTCATATTCAAAGTCCTACAGAAAATTGGAATAGATGGCCTCTATTTCAACATGATAAAAGCCATCTATGACCACCCAAAGGCTAACAGAATTCTAAATGGGGAAAAACTGAAATCTTTTTTTCTCAGAACTGGTACAAGACAAGGATGTCCTCTATCTCCCCTCCTATTCAATATAGTTCTGGAATCATCAGCGAGAGCCATTAGACAAGAGAGAGAAATAAAAGGAATAAGAATACGTAAAAAAGAAGTTAAAGTATCATTATTTGCAGATGACCTGATACTCTACTTGGAAGACACAAAAAAAATCCACAAAGAACCTACCAGAATTAATACATAAATTCAATAACATACCAGGATACAAAGTAAAAGACCAAAAATAAATTGCATTGCTCAAAAACACAAAGAGAGAAATCAGAGAAACAATACCTTTCACAATAGCACGATGGAAAATGAAATACATAGGAATTAATCTAACTAAATAAGTCAAATATCTATTCAATTAAAACTACAGTGCTCTGAAAAAAGAGATTGGATAGGATTTCAGAAAATGGAAAGGCATTCCCTACATCTGGATAGGAAGAACCAACATTGTGAAGATGGCCATACTCCCAAAATTGCTACAGAGATTTAATGCAATTCCTATCAATATTCCACCAATATACCTCATGAGAAATCATTAGAAATCAATAGACCATGAGAAATCATTCCTAAAATTTATTTGGAATGACAAAGACTGAGAATAAGGCAATCCTGAGCAACAAGGACAAGGCAGGAGGAATTACAATTCCTGACTTAAACTTATATTACAAAGCTACTGTAATAAAATCAGCATGTTATTGACAAAAAATACACGTTAGATTCAGTGAAACAGATGAGAAGATGTAAAAGCAATTGCAAACATACTCAACCACCTTATGCTTCAAACAGTTGCCAAATATGCATACTGGGAGAAAAATAGCCTCTATATCAAATAATATTGGAAAAACTGGTTCTCTACATGCTGAAAACTAAAACTTGACCCAGGTCTATCATCATGCACTAAACTAAAGTCAAAATGCATTAAACATCTAAACATTAACCCATAAACACTAAATCTCCTGGTAGGGAAAGAAGGAGGAACTCTTAAAGACATCGGGCTAGGCAAAGAGTTCACAAACAAAAATCAAACTGTACACGTAACACCTCAAAGGATTAACAACTGGGACTTAGTCTTATTGAAACGTGTTTGCATGTCAAAAGAAATCATGAGCACAGTGAAAAGACAATCCAGAAATTGGTGAAAAATCTTAACTAATAAGCACTCAGACAAATGTCTTCTCTGTAGAATTTATAAAGAATTAAAGACATTCTGGTCCCAAAGTTTAAAGACCCAATCCAGAAATGGGCATCCGAGATGAACACACACTTCTTAGAGGGAAAAATTCTAGAAGCTAATAAATACATGAGAAAAATGCTCCACATCACTAGCCATCCATGAAATCCAAATTTAAAAAAACACTGAGATACTATCTCATCCCAGAAGAATGGCAATCATAAAGAAATCAACCAATATCAAATGTTTGCAAGGCTGTAGGGAAAAGGAACCCTTCTCCACTGTTGGTGGGAATGTCGACTGGTGCAACCATTATGGAAATAAGTGTGGAGACTCCTTAAAAAACTCGGACTGGAAATCCCACTCAAACCATCTATAACCTGCCTGTGAATTTTCCCAGAAAAAAAATGAAAACATCATATCACAGTGACATATGTGCACCTATGTTTATAGCAGCATAATTTGTGATAGTAAAAACTTGCATGCAACTAAAATGCCTGTCACCTGAGGAATGGTTGAAAAAGATGTGGTATTTTTATACAACAGAGTATTAGTCTGCTATAAAGAATGATAAACTCGAAGCCTTTATATTTAAGTGGATGTCACTTGAAGATATACTCATGAGTGAAATAAACCAGATGCACATGTGCAAATATCATACATTCTCCCTTATGTAAGTACTCAGAGGAAAAAAAATTGAAGGGTATAACACAACGAAATGGAAAGTGAGAAGCTAGGAAACATGGCAGGGGCTAAACCACACATTTATGTATTCAAGATGGTGAAGGCAATGATCCTGAGAAATTTCAGCAGTTTTTTTGAAATTACCAGTTAATTAGTAGTATTCTGACCCTGATTAACAATATGTAGTGATGCCTGTGAGCTAAGGAACTGCACTGAAAATAGCAATGTGTAATACTAGGGCCATGCTTGGAATCCCTGCCATGCTGATCTTCTAAAAGCATTACTGTTTCTAATCTTATATCAATTACTCCTTTATTCTCTCACAAGTAAATGTTTTCTTTAAATAAGGTAATAAATTAAGACAAGAGACAAAAAAGTCATAGGACTGTCCTGCTACAATGCTGTATATGGTTAGATTTATAAATTTCTGTGTTAGAATTTATAATTGTTTATTTCTATTTTTTTACTAATTTTTTAGTTTGTATTTTGTTTTCACATTCTATATGGAGTTAAAGCTTAGCTTATCAATGACTGATAGGAAACATCTGTTCCTCGGGGGAAGGGAGATGGCTCAGTGGAATAAGTGTGTACCTGGCAAGCGCAAGAGCCTGAGTTCAATCCCCAGTTTCCACCAAAAAAAAAAAAAAAAGAAAAAAGAAAGAAAATACCTGTTCCATGTTATGTCTAAGGTGTTTCATATTCAGATAGATGCTGATGTTAAGCTCAAGAACCTATGTTTCAGGGTAATAATATCATTAAGCTTCTCTTATGGAGGGTCAAAAACTTAAGTTTGCAGACCTAAAATTAGAGAAAAAGAAGGGCTATTTGGATAGCCAACATTTTATCCCTAGTCCTTCAAGGTTAGTAAGGACTCAAGACAAAAGGGAACCTGTACTGTGAAATCCTGTAACTCTTTGGCATTCCAAATTTTCTGATCAATGACATTATGGGGCCACAGAGGAAAGTGATAGATGATGGAGAGTGTGCCTAAGGAGAGTCACATGGAGAGAAAACATTCTCTCAGGTTTTCACAGAGAACAAATTGGCCAAGCAATGGCCGTGACTCATCCATATGGCTGACACTGACAAAACATCTACAAACTGCTGTACAGGTTTTCAGGGTAAATCCTGAGGGGATTTGGCTGACCTTGTCAGATACAAAAGTTACATTTTTAGCTATATAGGTCTTGATTTATCTTGATCTTAACCATCCAGCGGAAAATTATAAACACAATGTATAAAAATTAAAGTCATAATAATATGCTGAGCTGTAAAAAGCTCCAGTGAGATAGACCAAGAGCGCAGGCCTGGCGAATGCGTGAGATGACCCGGGGCCCGCGGTATCCTGAATAGACCCAGAGCACAGGCCCGGTGAGTGAGTGAGATGACCCGGCCAGTCATGGGATCCTGTATAGACCAGGAGAGCAGGCCCAGCACTCACTCTCAGTCAGTGAGACAACTCAGGGTCCACGGATCATCATTTGACCCAGAGTGCACGCCCAACCTTGGAACCCTTCAGCAGTACTCCCTGCAAAGTGGCTAGAGGCAAGACCCACCCAGCTGATTCAGGAACATAACATCTTGCCAGAGTGACACAAAGGGTTCAACTCTAACGGCTGCAGCAGAAAGAAGTGGAGCACAGCAGCCAGATCCAAGCATCACCCACCTGGAGGAATCTGAACTTCGTAGATCCGGACCTGGTCCTAAGGTAAAAACTCCATCTAAGCTCTACACCAAAGGTCAGAAGACAGTGGTACACAAAAAGACAAAGAGAAGGAACAAAATACAGTCTCAGGCCCCCAGTCCACCCAGTACAATTGCAGAAGACACTAGCACTGAAGAAACTGGAGAACACATGCCACATATCTCTGAAATAATAGCGTTGGCAGTAAAGAAACAACTGCAGAAAGGTACAGAAGAAATCAGATCATAAATAATTTTGGATCTAAAAAATGTAGTGGTAATTATAATCAAAGAAGTACTAAGTGCTTCTAAAGAATACACTGATAAAAA
>NW_004524977.1:410540-411581 GCF_000260255.1 Octodon degus | reverse complement strand
TAGCATAGATATGCAGCTACTTTCTCTTAGTTCAATGAGAAGAAAATTTTGAACTAATAGTTTTTAGACAAGATGTCATGCCTGCATCTTGTACTGTGAATAACTACTACAAAGACAACAAAATGCAATGTATTATTTATTGTAAGTATTGTAGTAACCTGTTTTCAAACTGTCTCATTGCTCCTTCTTTCTCAATAAAATTAATATAAGAAAAAATCACTGCTTGCACCCAGGGGATGTATCCAGATAGAGACAGCCCTCATCTCTCCCAGGCAGAAAGTTAAGCAGAAGAAAGAGAGGAGATATGTATCATACTCCTTCCATGTGGACTATGACTTCACTCAGAACAGAATTATGCACATTCTGAGTACAACTATAGATTACAGGTGGAGAAGTGCTTCATCTATTTCTATGTGCTCTATCTTTACTGTTTTTGTTTCTTTTTCACTTTGATTCTTTCTTCCGTAGTAGTATTATTTTTAACTTTACTTTTTTTTTGGTTTTTGAAGCTTTTTTCCATTATTACATCCTTTTTGGTCTGTCTGTTCTTTATTCATTTTGGCATTCACTTCTCCATACTCTGTGCTCTAACACCTTCTTTATTTTATGTATATCTTCTGTTCTCAACTGATCTTTATTTTTCACCTGACATATACATAACAGTCCTCTGTATGTGTACAAAATAAAATATCAATATATTTATATTTTTTGTTTGACATATAAGAAAAAACATATGATGTGGTAATTTGTGTGCCTGATTTCTTTAATTCATTATGACAGCCTCAAGGTACTTTCATTTGCATAAAGCAGTATATCTTATCCTTTATAGCACAGTAGTGTACTTCATTATGTATAAATAGCAAGATTTTATCCATTATTCTGTAGATAAACATATATGGAATGATTCCAAGATTTAGTTACAATAAACTGTTCTGCAATAAACATGCATATATATTATTTCAGCATGGTTTCTTGAACATTTTGGGGATAATTCCTATAGGTAAAACATCTGGATCCAATGGAATTTCTATAGTTTGTTTT
>NW_004524977.1:407923-409046 GCF_000260255.1 Octodon degus | reverse complement strand
CCAGGAGCAGAACATCTTGCCAGAGAGGCACAACAGGTTCACTCCCAAGGGCAGCAACAATAAGAAGCTGAGTACAGCAGCCAGACCCAAAACAGGAACAACCAGATAAATCCAAATTTTGTAGATCTGCACCTGAACTAAAGATCTACAACAAAGGTCAGAAGACAGTGCTACACAAAATGACAATGAGAAGGAAGATAATGCAATCTCAGAACTCAAGCCCACACAAAATAAGTGCAGAGGACACTAGCACAGAACAAACAGGGAATCACTCAGCTGAAATCAATGAATCAACACCTTCTGAAATAAAGAAACAGCTCCAGAAAGGTATTGGAAATGAATCCAATTCCAATTCCAATTCTCAGATTGGAAATGAAAAAAGAAATCCCCGAATTAATAACATCTGCACTAAAGAATCAAATGCAGAAACATGTGGAGGAAACACAATGCCCACCCAGAACAAGTGCAGTGAACACTAGCTCATCTCAAATGGATGAATTAAAAGTGTCAATAATAAATAATCAACAGTAGAAAGTTATACAGGAACTCAGAGCGGAATTCTTTTCTACTAGCTCAACTCAAATGTACAAATTAATAGCATCAATAGTAAATAAGTAACAGCAGAAAGTTATACAGGAATTCAGAGTGGAATTTTTTGAAATGAGAAGAGAATTCTCTGAACTCATAACATCTGAAGAGAAGAATCAGCTACAGAAACATAGGGAGGAAACCCAATATGAAAAAAACACTTCAGCAAAAGAATTTATAACTGTTTCTAAAGAACACATTGATAAAAAATGCAGGAGATTAGAAAAATGACGGATTCTTTGAATGAGCAATACAGGAAAGAAATAGAACACAACAGACAGAGTCAAAGAGATATAGAGGAATTTAAAATCTCAATCACAAGCTTGAAAAACCATTTAAGTGAAAGTGAAGACAAAGTTTCAGATCTTGAAGATGCTGGTGCAGCTAGTGTAAAGGTAAGAAAGTTTCACTTAAAAACAACTAGAATGCAGGAAAAAATAGTCCATCACCATCAAGATGATGCAAAGATGAAAAATGTGAGACTAATAGACATCAATGAGAAAGAAGGAGTCAATACAGACCACATTAAAAAAAA
>NW_004524977.1:403339-404440 GCF_000260255.1 Octodon degus | reverse complement strand
ATGACAAAGAACAACTAAAGAATTTCATGATGACAAAGCCTACTTAACACAGGCTACTGAAAGATGTTCTAGAGAGGCAACAAAAATGATCAGAGCTCCACAAATGAGATCAGAAGGAACCAAATAAATAGGGCAAGCAATTAAAAAGAGGAGAAAAAGGAGTAAACGACAACAGCTAAGTAACATGTCAAACATAAGTCAATACATCTAAACTCTAACCACCAATGTAAATGCACTAATTTCGCCAATTAAGAGAAGTAGCCTTGCACAGTGGATTAGGAAACAAAATCCAACAATATGCTGTATACAAGAAACACATTTAACTCATAAAGACATTCATAGGCTGAAAGTCAAAGGATAGAAAACAATAATGCACGCAACAGCACCTCAGAAAACAGCAGGAGTAGCAATCCTATACTCAGACACTATCAACTTCAAACCAAGAGAGATCAAGCAAAATAAAGAAGTCCACTATCTACTGTTTAGGGGTAAAATGCAAAAGGAAGAGATAACACTCATAAATATGTATGCACCAAACATCGGAGCACACAACTATATAAAGTAAATCTTAATAGACATGAAAAATCTAATATCCAATACCACAGTCTTAACAGGAGAAGTAAACAACCGCTTATCAACAAAAGTAAGGTCAACCAGACAAAAAATTAGAAAAGAAATAACAAAAATGAAAAGGAGCTTGAAACAAATGAATTTGGTGGACATATACAGAGTGTTCCACCCAAACACAGCTGAATACACATTTTTCTCAGCTGCACATGGGTTATTATATAAAATAGACCACACACTGGTCCATAGGTCATGCTTCAGTATATGTAAGAAAAGAGAAATTATCCTATGCACATTGTCTGACCACAGTGCAATGAAACTGGAAATAAATGACAAAAGAAACAAAAAAAAACCCTAAATATACGGAAATTAAATGATACCCTACTCAGGAACCAATGGGTCACAGATGAAATTAAACAAGAAATTCAACAATATCTACAATTCAGTGAACATAAGGGAATTTATGGGATAAGATGAAAGCAGTTCTCAGAGGGAAATTCATAGCAGTGAACTCACGCATTAGGAAAACAGAAT
>NW_004524977.1:401355-402474 GCF_000260255.1 Octodon degus | reverse complement strand
ATTCATGAAAACACAATGGATAACATAATCCTAAATGGGGAAAAACTGAAACCCTTTACTCTTAGATCTGGTACAAGACAAGAATGTCCTCTATCACCACTCCTATTCCATATAGTTCTGGAATCATTAACTACAGCCATTAAAAAGAGAAAGCAATAAAAGGAATAAGAATAGGTAAAAAAGAAGTTAAATTATAATTGTATGCAGACGACAAGATACTGTACTTGGAAGACCCAAAAAACTCTACCAAGATGATGCTAGAAATAATACAGATATTCATTAGCATATCAAGTTATAAAGTGAATACCAAAATGTCAATAGCATTCCTCTACAAAAACAACAAACACACTGAGAGGGACTTATGGAAACAATACCTTTTACAATAGCACCAAAGAAAATGAAATACGTTCTAGTTAATCTAACTAAAGAAGTCAAAGATTTTTCAAGGAAAATTATAATACTCAAAAAATAGACCATAGAGGATTTCAGAAAATGGAAAGATATTCTATGCTCCTGGAAAGGAAGAACCAACATTGTGAAGATGGCCATGCTCCCAAAATTGCTGTACAGATTTAATGCAATCCCTATCAGACTAACCCCAATATATCTCACAGACATAGAGAAATCATTCCTAAAATTTATTGGGAACCACAAAATGCCTATAATAACAAAGGCAATCCTGGGCAATAAAGACAAGACCGAAGACGTTACAATTCCTGACTTGAAATTATACTACAAGGCTACTGTGATAAAATCAGCATGGTACTGGCAACAAAATAGACCAGACGATCAATGGAATAGATTAAAGATGCTGAAGCCCATACGATCCCACTCAGACACCTTATATTTGACAAAAGAGCCAAACATTCTCACTGGAATAAGGATAGCCTCTTTAACAAATGGTTATGGAAACCTGGCCAAAAACTAAAACTTGACACAGGTCTATTACCACGCACTAAACTAAAGTCAAAATGGATTAAAGATCTACACATTAAAATAGAGACACTAAGTCTCTGGGAAGAGAAAGTAGGAGGAACTCTTGAAGATATAGGGGTAGACAAGAGTTCATGAACAAAAATCAATCACACAGAGAACAGTTGAAAGAATTAACAACTGGGA
>NW_004524977.1:399529-400268 GCF_000260255.1 Octodon degus | reverse complement strand
GGGCTGCTTGTCATGACATGCCATGTGCTGATGTGCTGTCTCTCAGGTAGATGATTGTTTACAAAGAAGGGGGTGGTGAATGAATGCAAGGGACAGGAAAAGGAATGTTGTGGAACTGTCCTGCTTCAAGGTTGTATATGGTTAGATTTTTGGACTGATGTGTAAACATAAGAATTATATAATTGATTATGCCTATTTTTAAAATATATTCTAATTTTTAAATGTTTTTAATCATATTCTGTAGGGACTTATGCTTCAACATGTCAATACTTGATGAAAAATACCTTTTCCATGTTATACCTATGAAGTTTGATATTTAGACAAATAGTGAGGTTAAGCTGAATAGCCTAGGAAAGTCAACATTTTGGCCCTAGTCTTCCAAGGTCAATTAAGACTCAGGACATATGAGAACTTGTACTATAATGTCATGTAACTCAGTAGCGTCCCAAATTTTCTGATCTAGGAGATTATGGGGCCAAAGTGGACAGTGATCGATGATGTAGAGTGTGCCTAAGGAGAGTCACATGGAGATATAACATTCTCTCAGGCTTTCACAGAGAGCAAATTGGCCAAGCAATGTCTGTGACTCATCCACATGGCTGACAATGACAAAGGTTCTACAATCTGAGGTACAAGATCTCAGATAAATCCTGAGGGAATTTCACTGACCTTATCAGACCCAAAAGCTACAACTCTTGTTGCGTTGGTCCTGCTTTAGCTTGTTCTTAACCATCCAGCA
>NW_004524977.1:397097-399093 GCF_000260255.1 Octodon degus | reverse complement strand
ATCTTGTACAGCAATTAACCACTGGGATGAATGTATGCAATGTGTTAATTATTGAAACTGTCCTATCAATTTGGTTTGAAACTGTCTCATTGCTATTTGTTTCTTACTAAAACAAGATAATATAGCAATGCTTTAACTTCAAAAGGAACATTTGTAGTCATGTTGACCTCACCCTTAACCTGATTCAAAGGACTCAAACTAAACTGAATACAAATATATTCACAGAATTCAACAGCCCCCACGAATTTTCACAATCTCTTGCTTCTTTCCCCCTTGCATCCCACCCTCATTCTCCTCAAATATTTTCTTAAATTCCCTCAAAACTAAATCTTTACTCCAGGTGAAACTATTCTGAGTCTGAATTTCTATCTGTACTTTCCATCTTAATTTGTAGCTTATCTCCTTTTCTCCTACTGATTTATCACCTTCCAATTCCCTTTCCTCTTTCTTTCTTTTCTCCTACCTCATCTCAGACTAATTCCCAGTAATTGTACAGTGTAGTCTATATGAGGCAGTGATAAAAAAAAAACTAGAGTGTAAAACTTTGTTTACTCTTGATAAGTAGCAGGAACTTTCTACTTAAAACACAGTGTCTTAGTTTATTCCAGCTACACTGATCAGGGGGAAGAAGTAAAAAATAAGACAGTTTAAATAAACATAAATCACATCATGAGAAAATAGACTCAGCATTTCTGTGGTTATTTTTTTTTAATACCTTCAGTCACATTAAGTGTTATCTCAACAGGACTACAACTAGTGCAATTTGAACATATTCTTTCTATTTTATTAAACCTCAAATACGCAATTCTTAATATATATATACATATATAGACATATCAGGAAAAGCCATGGCAACAAATGCTTTAAAAGACTCTAAGTCTCCTAAACCAAATCCAAGAAGGGTGAAAATGGAGAAAAATTCAAACCTCAAATAGCTCAGCTACATTAAATTATTAAATAAAAAAAATGAACAGCAAGTTCAAGGGTGACTTCAACCTAAAATGGAGTGGAAATAATTCACTGACCAATTTGATCATAGAAAAAAAATCAAATGAAAACTTTGAAGAGCTGATCAAAGCTAATATAAATATGAGTGGTAAATTTACCAAAAATATTTATTCCACGGAAAGGTGCCAAACAGAACTTTTGGCTATATATAATTCTAGAAAATGTATATACAGCATAGTTGACCACTGTGAGGAGATTGTATCAGATCCTGAAGTCACAGATACTGTAGACTCAGGATGATATATCCTGAAATACCTTAAAAATAACCAAAGAAAGAAAAATAAAATGAACTGATTTTAGATAACACTAACAACATAAACAAAAGGACCTTTGGAGTGAGAGAAAAATTACAGGAGAGAAAAATAGAGTGATATAAAGTTATGTATCATCCACATGGATTTATATTGGATATATTTCTTTGATGGGAAGTTTGCAAATGGCCAATCCAAGGATATTATTTAGTTCTTATTGTTGACCATTGGCTAGTGCATTTTAACCCACCTCCATTAGATGGACCAGCACTGCAACATCATAACAAGTTACCAAATCTCAGCACTTTAAATACTCCTGTGTTTCCAATGGCATAAATAACAATAAAATGCTTAATAATCAACCTCTTGCAAGATATGGAAGTTTTCATTAAAAAATATAGTTCTCTTATAAAGGAGATCAAAGAAGACATCAGGATTAATTACATTTTGCACTGTGGACTTGGTCCAAGCCGGGAGGCCTGTTGTTCGTGAACTATGTTAGAGACAAACTATGGGGCCATTGAAGATGGCAATTTGGAAGAAATGGAAGAGGAAGTACGGCTCAAGAAGAGGAAAAGACGAAGAAATGTGGACAAAGATCCTGTGAAGGAAGATGTAGAAAAAGCTAAGAAGAGGCGAGGCCGCCCTCCAGCTGAGAAGCTGTCACCAAATCACCCCAAACTGCCAAAACAGATGAACGCCATCATTGATACTGTGATCAACTACAAAGATAGTTC
>NW_004524977.1:393593-396112 GCF_000260255.1 Octodon degus | reverse complement strand
CCTACATTTTTCCACTTTACGCTCTATGATCTGAAAAATGCTTTTTAAATTGTATAAGATTTATGTCTACTGTAAACATTGCTTAATTTTGTTTGCTCTTGGTTTTAAAAAAATTCTGTTGAAAACGCTATTGAATATTGCAATCTATATCGTGTACTGGATGGCTTCTTTTGTCCACCTGATTTCCTACATCACCAATGTGTATTGTCTCCGTCTCCCTAAAGTGTACTTAATCTTTGCTTTCTTTGCACAATGTCTTTGGTTGCAAGTCATAAGCCTGAGGCAAATAAAATTCCAGTAATTTTGAAAAGAAAAAAAAAAAAAAACAAAGAAGACATCAGCAAATGGAAAGACACTGCCTGTTCTTGCATAGTAAAATCCATTATAGTGGAAATGGCTAAACCATGAAAACTCTTAAATAGACTTGCTGAAATCACAATGAAAATAATAGCAGCATTACTTATGGAATTAGCAAAAATCCTAAATTTCAAATGGAATCACAAGAGATCTCTAAGAGGAAAAACAATTCTGGACAGCAAAGGCATGGCATGAGGCATCACTATCCCTGATTTGAAGGCACACTACAAAGATTCCATGATCAAAATACCATGGTGTTGAAATACAAACAAAAACACAAACAAAACTTAGGACCAGTGAAACAGAATAGGAGATGCCGAAGCAATTTGTACCACACATTGGAAGAAAAACAACATCTTTAAAAACTGGCACTGAGAAAACGGGCTTTCCATGTATGGAAGTTTAAGCCTACAACCAAATCTCACACCATGCACTAAAGGAAAATTGAAATGAACCCAAGATTGTAATAATGAAAAAGTCCTATTTAATCTGGTGGAAAATACAATACATAGAACTCCTGAAGACATAGGTGTAGAGAAAGACCTTATGAACAAAATGAATACTGCGTGGAAAATATTACAAAAAATCTTCATCTAGGATCACATAAAATTAAAAGCTTTTGGATAACAAAGAAAATTAGCAACAGGCCAAAGAGACCACTCACAGAATGGGAAATACTTTTACCAGTTCTCCTTATACAGACGACTACTATCTTACATAAACAAAAAAATTAAAAATTTAATAGCTCTTCCAAATTTAAAGATCTGATCAAAAACTGGCTATCTTCTTAATGAATAGAATGATTTGTTCTAATGGTGTTTGTAAATAGGATCTCAAGTCCGCATCTTATACAGCAATTAACCACTAAGTAGAATATATGCAGTGTGTTGTTGAATCTGTACTTCCGATTTGATTTGAAACTGTCCCATTGCTATCTGTTTATCAATAAAATTTTGAAAAAAAATAAATAATAAAAAAAGAAGTACAAGCAGGAAATTGATATGTGAAAAAATGTTCCGCATCACTGGTCTTTCAAGCAGTGCAAATTAAAACAACACTGAAATTGCATTTCACTACAGAAAGAATAGGAATCATCCAAAAATTAACAGATAACCAATGGTGGCCAGACTGTTTTGAAGGTTGAACCCTTATCCATTGGTGGTGGGATTATAAATTGGCATAACCACTACAGAAATCAATATGGAGATTCCTCATAAAACTAAAAGTTAAGATTCCATTTGATCCAGGTATTTCCCTTCTAGGGAAAAATCCAAAGGAGATAAAACCATAAAACCACACCGATATACAAATATCCATGTATACATGTTCACAATTCATAATAGCTAAATCTTGGAAACAGTGCATATACCCATCAACAGGTGAATGGATAAATAAAATGTGGTATTTACACACCACAAATTACTACTCTGCCTTAAAAAATGGAGTTGAGATATTTTTAGGTAAAGGGATTAATTTCAACACAATAATTTTATGGAAATAAATCAGACACACTGTATTAAATACCACATTGATTCTCTTTTGTGAGAATCTCAAAAGAAAAAAAATGGAGCAAAATGAACAATAGATATTGGGAGTAGAAAGAGCTAGTTTAAATTGGAAGAGTTATAGTTGAGGGGAGAGCAAGGAGGGGAGGAAATTTTTTTTAAAGTGTTTAAGAGGGAAAATAAAAGGAGAACATGGAAACAAGGCTTTTGTAAAGGAGGAAGGAGTGAAATATTAAAAGGAGTGGATGGGGAGGGGAAGTAAACAGGGACAAAAAGAATTAAAATATATTATGTACAGGTACAAATTTCCCAATATGAATGTGATGATTGTGTAGGGCAAACATTTACTAATAAAAAAGTAAGGATAGAAGAGAAAAAAATATCCTTGTATATTAAACTTACTAAATGAAATATTAAGTTCCTTTTGAAATAAGATGTACTTATGAATTTTTACTCAGATTTTCAGAATACCAATATTATTTCTGCATTTATGTATGATATTACTTGTTTTATAATTCTTCTCCTAATTCCTTGTTAACTATATCTCTCTTTGCCTTGTCAGCAACTAGTATGTAAATAGGAAACTTCTCTATTTGGTGCACTGATACACTCTAAATGCTTACAATAATGCCCAGGTTAAAGGTAGAAAAAAATGGG
>NW_004524977.1:392215-393188 GCF_000260255.1 Octodon degus | reverse complement strand
ATATATATATCCATCTACACATGTATGGTTGGTTAAAACTTAAGGGAATACTACTCTGCCATAACATTATCTAATGCAGCTGATTACATTATATACTAGGACAAAATACCAATAAAAATTTTGAAATAGTAAAGTGTCTTGCACTTTTAAAAGGTGACAAAACCCTAACTAGAGAATAACTAAAAATTCTATTTCAAAAATTGAATTTCTAAGGACAAATAATAAAGGAAAAATTTCGCACATGAAAAGAGGAAAGTAATATTTTTCTAAGAAATTTTCTAAATCATGTGTTTCATTCACAACAAAAATTTAACCTCAATAATACTCAAAACAGTATTTACAATTGAAACAATGGAGTCTAAATAGAATTAAGACTTCAATTATTCATCTTTGTTTATTCCTGGAAAATAACAGTTCCTGAAAATAAGTACAGAATTCTGGTTCACTGTACTGTAAAATGTTGAAACTCAGTGGTCTCCCAAATTTTCTGTTCAAGAAGATAATGGTGCCACAGACAAAAGTGATCAAAATGTAGAGTGTGCTTAAGAAGAGTCACCTAGAAAGAAAACATTCTCTCAGGCTTTAACAGACACCAAATTGGTCAAGCAATAGCCATGACTCATCCACATGGCTGACACTGACAAAGGATCTGCAAACTGTGGTACAGTGTTTCAGGGTAAATCCTGAGGGGATTTGACTGACTTTGTCAAATACAAAAGCTACATTTTTTATTATATAGGTATTTCTTTATTTTGATCTTAACCATCCAGCAGAAAAGTATAAAAATGAGGTATAAAAGGTAGAGCCATATTAATATGCTGAGCTGTAAAAGGTTCAAGTCAACAACTTCTGACGTTGCTAGTTCTGTGGATAACCCACCACTATTATGGATTACTGGACTATATCAGATTATTTTGCTGAATTCGTGCACCAACAATACTTGAATGGCAATGGAATACCCATCTCTGACAAA
>NW_004524977.1:386197-392091 GCF_000260255.1 Octodon degus | reverse complement strand
ATGTATTCATTATTGAAACTGTCCTACTAACCTGTTTTGAAACTGTCTCATTGCTATTTCTTTCTCAATATAATTAATTTTTTGAAAAAGATTTCAATTTTTCCTCCTAATTTATAAAGCACTAATCCCAGTAGAATCTATTAAGTTATATGTATACTGCATTAGCCAGATAAACTAGTACAAAGTACATATCTAGTGATAAATTCAAAAAAAATACAAATCCCTCAAAGCAACTAGAAGTAGAAATTTCATTTTAGACTGCTACTCCTTTCTTGGTATCTTCCCCATAGAGTTACATTCACATCGCAGTGTTACATACATATCCATATTTATAGGAATATAACTCATAATAGCTAAATTCATGAAGTGGCCTATACATCCATAAATAGATGAGTCATTAGAGAAATATCATATATACGTATTATAGAGTACTTCTTAGCTGTAAGGAAGGATAAATTTGAGTCATCAGTCGCAAAAATGACAGAAATTGACAGTATAATATTGAGGGAAATCAATGAGATATACAGAATTAAATATTGCACAACTTGCATTATGTGAGAAACAGAAGGAATAAATAAAAAGAAAATGAGAGATAGAAGAATAATCTTTCTAAATGTGGGAGGGTTCTTCAGAAGTTGGGAAGAGAAGAAATGAAATAGGAAAGAAATAAAAAGATAAAAAATGTTAAGTATATATCCTTTATGGTGAAGGCAAAAAATAGGTCTTGCAAAAATACACTAATAAAAAACATTGACAAAAATTACAAATAAATTAACAAGGAAGGAGTCAGGTATTGTGTTGCATGCATACACTTGTTGAATTTATGAGGCTGAGATGGGAGGATTTCCATGAGTTTCAGACAAACCTCAGTTGCACTTTAAGATCAAGGCTAACCAAGCAAAAATCTGTCCCCCCAAAAAGGAAGAAATGAGTGATGTGTGAGCTCAAAACATATACAGGGAGAGAAAAAATGAAGGTAACAGAAAAAAAAATGTATATCAAAGCAGATATGAGGCACTGTAGGTGAGACACTCTTTCATCCCCTTGGGACTACCACCACCACTCCACATTACCCCCATTCCTGCCCAGTGAGTGAGAAATACTGCCGCATTCTCGGGACCCACAGATCCAGCCCTAGCCCAGGACCGGTGAGTGTGTGGGAGAGCTTCCTCTACCCACTACTCCAACTTGTCCCATTCAGACTCAACTCAGGCCTGGCATACAGGCCTGGGGTGAAGCCCTGAAGCTGCAGTCCCTACAGGGAGAGTAGGGGACAGAATCACCCAACTAGTCCAGGAGCAGAGCATCTTGCCAGAGGGGCAAAACAGGTTCATTCCCAAGGGCGGGGGCAGTAAGGAGTTGAGCACAGCAGAAAGACCCAAGACAGGCAACAGCTGGATAAATTGAATCTTTGTAGACCTGCACCTGAATTTCTGTAGGTAATAAGGTTATAAATGCACCAAAGCTCTACAACAAAATCAGAAGACAGTGCTATACAAAAAGACAACTAGAAGGAGCAAAATGCAATCTCAGACCCCAAGTCCTAACATAACAAGGCAGAGGACAATACCACATAACAAATTGGGAATCTCACAGCTGAAATCAATGAATCAAGAGCTCCTCAAATAAAGAAACAAATGCACAAAGGTATAGAGGAACTCAGATTGGAAATGAAAAAAGAAATCCCTGAATTAATAGCATCTGCAGTAAAGAATCGAATGCAGAAAAATATGGAGGAAAGCCAATGCCCACCCAGAACAAGTGCAGAGGACATTATCTCAGTTGAAATGCGTGGAATAATAGATCAAAAATAAATAAGCAACAGCAGAAAGTTATAGAAGAAATCAGAGCGGAATTATTTTCTGATATAAAAGAGTTCTCTGAACTCGCAGCATCTTAAGTAAAGAATCAAACACAGAACAAAAGGGAGAAAACACAATCTGAAAAAAAAAAACTCTGCAGTAAAAGAATTAATAACTGCTTCCAAAGAAGACATAGACAAAAAATAAGAGGAGATTAGAAAAAGTACAGGTTCTGTGAATGAACAATACAGGAAAGAAAGAGATCACATGAAGCAGAGTCAAAGAGATATAGAGGAACTTAAAATCTCAATCACAAGCTTGCAAAACGTTTGAGTGAAAGTGAAGACAGAGCTTCAGAGATAGAAATTACTAGTGCAGTTAGTGAAAAGGTGAAAAACAAGATCTCCTAAAAACAATTAGGATGCAGGAAAAAATAATCACTTGCAAGAAGACGCAAAGAAGAACAATGTGAAACTAATAGGTATCAATGAGAAAGAAAGAGTCAATACAAATGACATTAAAAAAATATGGGCCGAAGTAATAGCACAAAACTTAACAAATATGAGGAAACAATCTGACATTCAGTTAACCAAAGCATACAGAATGCCAAATAACCTCAACTCAATTAAAAACACAACAAGACACATAAAAGTAAAGATCCCAGAAATACAGCGCAACACTAATATACTGAAAGCCGCTAGAGAAAAGAATCAGATCACATTCAAAGGAAAACCCATCAGAATTATGGCCAACTTCTCTTCACAAAACATGAAGGCAAGAAGAGCATAGAGAACAATACTTCAAGTCCACTATGAAATCAAATTCCATCTCAGACTACTATACCCTGCAAAAGTCTCTTTCAAGTTTGATGGAGAAGTGAAATACTTCCATGACAGAGAACAACTAAAGAATTTCATGATCACAAAGGGAACCCTACATAGCCTTCAGAAAAATGTTCTGGAGGGGGACCAAAATAATCAGAACTTCAAGAATGAGATCAGAAGCAACCAACTAAACAAGGCAAACAAACACAGGACAAAAAAGAGAAAACAACAACAGGTAAATAACATGTCAAATGTAAATTAGTACAGCTCAATTATAAACATCAGTGTAAATGGACTCAATTCAGAAATTAAGAGAAATAGAATGGCACAGTGTATTAGGAAAACAATCCAACAACATGCTGTATATAAGAAACACATTTAACTTATGAAGACATTCATAGGTGGAGAGTCAAAAGATGGAAAACAATACTACACTCCCAAGCACCTCAGAAAAAAGCAGGGGTAGCAATCCTATGCTCAGACAGTTTCAACTTCAAACCAAGAATGATCAAGAGAAATAAAGGAAGCCACTATATACTGGTTAGGGGAAAACTGCAAGAGGAAGAGGTAACACTCATAAATATGTATGCACCCAACACGGGAGCACCGAACTATATAAAGCAAATCTTAATAGATATGAAAAATCTAATATCCAATAACACAATCTTAACAGGAGAACTTAACACGCCCTTATGCAAAAAAAGATAGGACAACCAGAAAAAAACTTAGCAAAGAAATAACAGAACTGAGCCAGAGTTTGAAACAAATCCATTTGGTGGACATATACAGAAGGCTGTACACAAACACAACTGAATACACATGTTTTCCAGCTGCACATGTGTCATTTTCTAAAATAGACCACATACTGGTCCATAGGTCATGCTTAAGTATATGCAAGAAAACAGAAATTATCCCATGCATATTATCTGACCACAGTGTCATGAAACTGGAAATAAATGACAAAATAAGCCAGAAAAAAAAAAAAAAACCTAAACACATAGAAATTAAAAAAAAAAAAACCCTACTCAACAACCATTTGGTCACAGATAAAATGAAACAAGAAATTCAACAATATCTACAATTCAATGAAAATTCAAGCACAACTTATTGGAATTTGTGGGAAATGATCAAAGCAGTTCTCAGAGGGAAATTCATAGCTGTGAACTGAAAAATTAGGAAAAACAGAAGTGGAACAAATAAACTCCCTAATGTTGCAACTTCAACAACAGAGATAAGGAAGAGTAAACCAAACCCAAAGCCAAAACATGGGAAGACATCATAAAGATTAGAGTAGAAATTAATTCAATTGAGATGAAGAAAACAGTTCACAGAATTAATGAAACAAAAAGCTGGGTCTTTGAAACATTAAATAAAATTGATAAGCCCCTAGCTAACCTCATCAAAAATAGGAAAGAAAAAAATCAAATACAAGCAATAAAGAATAAAAAGGGTATAATTACCACACACCCAGTGGATATTCAGAAGATTTTCAGTAGCTACTTTGATAATCCTTACTCTCACAGAATAGAAGACACAGAAGAAATGGACAGATTCCTACAAAGTTACACATTACCAAAACTGAATCAATAAGATATATCCACGCTCAATAGCCAAATAACAGTGAATGAAATAAAGAGATGTAATAAAATACCTACAGACAAAGAAAATTCCAGGTCTGAATGGATTCACAGCTGAAATCTACAAGAAATTTACAGAAGATGTAGTCACTGTACTCCTCAAACTCTTCAGTAAAATCGAAAAGGAAGCAATCCTCCCAAAATCATTCCTGGAAGCAAGTATTATACTGATAACAAAACCAGGGAAAGACGCAACTAAAAAAGAGAACTACAGGCCAAACTCCCTCATGAACATAGATGCAAAAATTCTCAATACAATCCTAGCAAATACAATCCAGCAAATCATCAAGTAGATCATATACCATGACCAGGTGGGATTCATCCCAGGCATGCCAGGATGGTTCACTACAAGCAAATCTATAAATGTAAAACAATGTACCAATAGAGGGAAAACTAAAAGCCAAATGATCATCTCAATTGATGCAGAAAAGGCTTTTGACGAAGTTCAACACTCACCCTTGTCCAAAGTCCTATAGAAAATTTGAATAGATGGTCTCTACTTCAATCTGTTAAAAGCAATTTAAGAAAACCCAATGGCTAACATAATCCTAAATGGGAAAAAACTGAAATCCTTTAATCTTACATCTCGTTCAAGACACGGATGTCTTCTATCATGACTTTTATTCAATAGTCCTGGAATCATTAGCTAGAGCCATTAGGCAACAGAAAGAAACAAAAGAAATAAGAATAGGTAAAGAAGAAGTTAAATTATCATTTTTTGCAGACCACATGATACTTTAACTGGAAGACCCAAAAAACTCAAGCAAGAAGGCACTAGAATTAATATAGAAACTCAGTAGCATAGCAGGATACAAAGTCAATACCCAAAAGTCAATAGCATTCCTCTACAGAGTTAACAAACACACTGAGAAGGAAATTAGAAAAATGATACCTTTTTCAATAGCAGCGAGGAGAATGGAATACCTTGGAATTCATATAACTAAAGAAGTCAAAGATCTTTTCAAGGAAAATTACAGTACTCTTAAAAAAGAGATCTTAGAGGATTTCAGAAAATAGAATCATATTCTATGCTCCTGGATGGAAAGAATCAACACTGTGAAGATGGCCATATTCCCAAAATTGCTGGAGAGATTTAATACAATCCATACCAAACTACAATAAGCATACCTCACAGACATAGAGAAATCATGCCTAAAATTTATATGGAACTAGAAATAATCTACAATAGCAAAGGCAATCCTGGGCAACAAAACCAAGGCAGGAGGCCTTATAATCCCTGACTTGAAATTATACTGCAAGGCTGCTGTGATAAAATCAGCATGGTACTGGAAGCGAAATGGACCTGACTATTAATGGGATAGATCAGAAGACACTGAAGCCTCTACAAACACACTCAGCCTCCTTAACATCTACAATGGGGCCGAACATACTCACTGGGAGAAAGATAGCCTCTTTAACAAATGGTGCTAGAGAGACCCAGTCCTAGCCCAGGTCCGGTGAGTGTGTGGAGAGCTTCCTGCTACCCTGCGCCGGCTGGACCAGTCCCAGCCCAGGCGCAGCGTGGGCCGGAACCTCTCAAGCCCTCTCGGGCAACCCCCCACCACTCCGCCATACGTCCCCACCCCTCCCGCCCAGTAGGAATTTCTGCCGACTTCCTGGAACCCCCAGAC
>NW_004524977.1:377352-380163 GCF_000260255.1 Octodon degus | reverse complement strand
CATTGCTATATGTTTATCAATAAAACTTTGAAAAGAAAAAAAAAGAAATAAAGCAACAACAGATTTTGGAGAGGCTGTGGGGAAAGGGAACACTTCTCCACTGCTGGTGGAAGTGTAGGCTGGTACAACCTTTATGGAAATCAGTGTGCATCTCCTTAGAAAACTAGAACAGTAAATATCATTTAAGCCAGCTATTCCTCTCCTGAGAATTTTCCCGGAGGATCTGAAAATATCATATCATAGTTATATATGTGTGCCTATGATTATAGCAGGACAATTTGTGATAGCCAAATCTTGGAAACAACCAAGATGTCCATCACATGAGGAATGCATGAAAAATTTGTGTTATTTTGTATAATGGAGTATTACTCAGCTATAAAGAATGATAAACTCGAAGCCTTTATGTTTAAGTGGATGCCACTTGAAAATATGTTCATAAGTTAAATAAACCAGAAACAAATGTGTAAATATCATATAGTTTTGCTAGTATAAGAACTCAAAAGAAGAAATAAAAACAGAAAGGTATAATACAATTAAAAGGAAAGCAAGAACTTGAGGACTAGGCAATGCAGAGAGAGCAAGGCGAAGAGTTAGGAAACATGACAGTGGCAAGCTTTACAGTTATATATACAAGATGTATAAGGCAATGATCCTGAGAATCTTCAGATTTTTGCAACTAGCAGTTAATTAGAAAGATTCTCACCATGACTAACTATATAAACTGACACCTGTGAACTAAGCAACTACTCTGATGATGGCAATTTGAAATAGTAGGTTCTTCCTTGGAGTGCCTGTCATTCTGGTCTTCTGAATATGGGCTGCTTGTCATGACATGCCAGTTGCTGCTGTGCTGTCTCTCGGGGAGACGATTGTTTAAAAAGAAGGGGGTGGTGAATGAAGGCACGAGACAAGAAAAGGAGTGTTGCTGAACTCTCCTGCAACAATGCTGTATATGGCTAGATTTCTGGAGTTGTGTGTAAACATATATAATTCTTTATTCCTATTTTTAAAATATACTTTAATTTTTAAATTTTTGTCATATTCTGTAGGGACATAAAGTTTGATATATCAATACTTGATGAAAAATACCTGTTCCTTATTATGCCTAAGATGTTTGATATTCAGACAGATAGTGAGATGAAGCTCAACCGTCTAGGTTATATGACAATAACAATAAGCTTCTCTTCTGGAGGGTTAACTACCTAAGTTTGAAGTCCAAAAATAAGAGAAAAAAGTGGGCCGCAAGGAAAGCCAACATTTTGACCCTTCCTTTCCAAGGTCAATTAAGATTCAGAACATATGAGAACTTGTACTCTAACATCATGTAACTCAGTAGTGTCCCAAATCTTCTGATCAGAAAGATTATGGGCCAAAGAGGAAGGTGATCAATGATGTAGAGTGTGCCTAAGGGGAGTCACATGGAGACAAAACATTCTCTCAGGCTTTCCCAGAGAACACATTGACCAAGCAATGGCCGTGACTCATCCACATGGCTGACACTGACAAAGGATCTACAATCTGAAGTACAGGGTCTCAGGATAAATCCTGAGAGTATTTGACTGACCTTATCAGATCTAAAAGCTACAATTCTTGTTACATAGGTCTTGTTTTATCTTGGTCTTAACCATCCAGCAGAAAAGTAAGAAAATGAAGCACAGAAATAAAGCCATGTTGTTATGTTGAGTTGTAGGTAACTTAGGTCAACAACTTCTGATATTGCCAGTCAAGTGGAAGACCCATTACTATTATGGACTCCAGGACTATTTTGGAATATTTTGCTGAGTTCACACACCTATAGTATTTAAATTATGGAACTTTAAAAAAAAAGGGGGATATAGATGAATGTCCATTTTGTACTGTGTATTCAAAATGGTTAAGATAGGTAGATAGATAGATGGATAGATGATAGATAGATAGATAGATAGATAGATAGATAGATAGATAGATAGATTCTCTTAATTCAAGGAATAGAGGGATTTGTTCTAATTGTGTTTCTAAATAAGATATCATTTCTGCATCTTGTACAAGAAACAACCACTAGGAGGGCAGTATTCAATGTGTTAATCATTGGAACTGTCCTACCAATTTGATTTGAAACTGTGTCATTGCTCTTTATTTCTCAATAAAATTATGGGAAAAAACAGAAATGAATAGGTAGAAAACAAATAAATCAAACCCCGCCACACAATTTCAATCTTTATATTAGTTTTATAATAAAATGTACAAATGTGTAGAGAGGATAAAAGATATCTTCCCAGAATATTCCACTTATGTGATACCCAATTCAAGTTCAATATAATGAAAATAAAATTTATAAATGGTATGTAGTGGAAATGCAATAAAGCATAAAATTAAGATCACTTATTTTAATATCAACTGAAATATCCGTCTGCACAAAAATATATTACTTGAATCATATACACTGCCATTCCTACAGATAACCCACTACTATTGTGGAGTACTGGTCTACATTGGATTATTTTGCTGAATTCATGCACCTACAGTATCAAAATGGCAATGAATTACACATCTCTGTCAAAGCTAAACAAAAGAAAGGGATCCAAATGAAGGACTATTTTGTATCTGTATACAGAAAATAGTCAGGATAGATATACAGCTACTTTTTCTTAGTGCAGTGAGAAGAAATATTTGTCCTAATTTTGTTTGGACATGATATCGTGTCTGCATCTTGTACTATGAATAACCACTACAAAGACAACAATTTGCAATGTCTTAATTATTGGAAGCATCTTAATAACCTGTTTTGAAACTGTCTTATTGCTATTTGTTTCTCAATAAAATTAACAAAAA
>NW_004524977.1:375124-376833 GCF_000260255.1 Octodon degus | reverse complement strand
ATATAATGGAAATCATATGGAAGAAGTTATCAGATCATAATTGCCTTAAAGTGGAAAACAAACAAAGAAAACAGGAAATTTTCTGAATAAGAAAATTAAACACAACAGACCTCAGTGGTATCTCAGAAAAGGAAAAATTAATGTCTAAGTAAGGAAAGTAGTCATATAAACATTACCAAAGTGATCCAAATATTAGTATAAAACATAAATAATGAAAACAAGAATTTTGTAATGTCTAAAACAAAATCAGTGGAGATATGAAACAACCTTCAACACCTGTAAAAATTTTAATAAAGTTGACAAAATATCAACAAAACTGAAAAATAAAGAGAAACACAAATCACCAATGTTAGAACTGAAAACGACTATCACTCAACACCCTGCAGCAATTTAATGTGTTATAAGGAAATGACTTTTATAGTCATGAATTTTTACACATTAAAATGTGTGGACCAATATAGCAAACAGTTCAACAATGAAAATGTTCTGTTTTTGACACTATTCTAAAGTTTTGCAAAATTTTATCATTTGAGGAAACTGTAAGAGATTAACAACACTGTGCCTTGTTTCTTATAACTGCATTTGAAGCCATATTTATTTCCTCAAAAAGAAGTTGTAATTAGAAAGAAAAAAAGCAAGCTTTTTGTTATAACAAGAAAGGAGACATTCAATAGGAGATTCTCTATTGCTGCCTTAAAGGTGATGACTATGTACTGAATGCTTCAAAAACATAAGCCATATTAAACCTCTCTCCTTTAAATTGTAGGTGACAGGAACTGTACCCAACTATAGGAAAACTGACCAAGACCATTCCTCACGCTTAGCAATTAACCTATGCAAATAGAAATCAGGATAAAATTTCTTGATACCTTACCAGAGATCAACTCAGTTCTCTTTTCAATAGAATGAAAATATTTTGAGCTACTTCTATATAACCTTTGACTGTATTATTACGACTTTTAATCCATCCCGTTCACTTTCCCCTTAAAGTGAAAGAGTTTATTTTTACCTGGCTCCTGTGGCATGTCCCCTGTGGTGTTCTGTCTTTCTAACCACTCTTCTTCTTTAGCCTCACCTCTGAGTTGTGGGAAACTGCTATCCCTCATAAGCCTGTGATCTTCAGTCAGATCTTGCACAGATCCATAGTGAGCATCTTCCGCTGTGAGTTGGTGGGCTTCTCTTGTGGGTGAGAACGCAGATTCAACCTCTTCGGGGATACACGCCGAGGTTTCCATCTTGATGGATTGATGAGAACTTGCCTCGCTGTGCAGACAGTGTTAAAAACACGACTAGGTTTCCTTTTTCTTTATTTCCTTCTTCTGCCTATGGGGCATGCCTAAGCCTCCCCCTAAGACCTCTTCAACTGGACCAGGGAAAGTCCCTCTGTTTAGCCATGCCCCTGAAACAGGGCATGCTGGGTTACCTAGCAGTCTTTATGCTACATTGTTAAGTAGTGATGTTACATAATGTTAAATTGTTAGGTAATGTTCAAGTTACTCTTCACTCAAAACCAGGAGATTTGGCCTGAGATGCAGCTCAACATCGTAATTCAAGCAAGTGAAAGTTCAAACCTGAGTTTCTCATCCAGGTACAAAAAAAAAAAAAAAAATCCATGGTATGCTATGATCCAGGTGTGGTGGTGGACACCTATATTTCCAGTATTCCCTGGATTAGGAGCCAGGAGGATCACAAATTTGATCTCAGTTTGG
>NW_004524977.1:362410-374664 GCF_000260255.1 Octodon degus | reverse complement strand
TGGTTAGATTTTACTTCAAAATAGTACAAAAGGCCAGAAGCAGCTATATGAAATTTTGTCTTCAGAACATGTGGAAATTCAGAAAGAACAACAAAACAGGTAACATTCACAGTGTAATGAGAAAGCTTTCTCTGAGGCAGAAACTACACCAGTTTCTTATTCTTTTTTTGACACAGGTGTCACAAGAGCTCCCTAACTTGTTCTTGTTGGGTTCCTGCTTCTTTGTAGGCTCCCTCTGAGCAAAGCTGTAGACTTCTTCTGCAGACTTGGAAATGCACCCCTCTTCTACAACTTCAGACACTACCTAAATCCCAATACACCTGTGAACCTGTGGAGGACTTCAGACTTCTTTTCAAAAGACAATAGGAAAAGTGACTCTACTCTTTTTCTCTCTTTCAGCTTAAATATATAATCACTCTGAGGGTTTAAGATGCACTTGCTGTGATTATGCCTACTGTGTGGACTATAATTTCTCCCCTGAAACTGTTAGTTTTCTTGCAAACTCTCATTGAACTAGATTACCTTTCATTTTCATGATCTGGACACTTGCCCCTATCTCACTGGCCGGAACCGAATGAGTATGAAGTGACAATTGTTTAATTTGCCAGCCAGAGTAACTATTCTCTAATATGGCAGAAGTAGGTACTGGCCAAAGGAAATCCTCAATGCTGGCATTGCTTTGAGGACCAAGCTCAACCTCTTGGCCTACACATCCTGACCTCAACCCAAGTTCCAAAACAGAACCTAAAACTTTGTACCCTTCTTCCCATTCTCTAGTACACAGACTTTGGTTTGATCTAGAGGATTCATCTCTCATATTGATCTACCATTTCTGTGCGTGATTGCCTCCACTGTCTCAGAGTACCTATATTATTCTTTGACTCTTTCCTGTCTCCTATACACCACTGACCTTAACTGATCTTGTAGGAAACACTTTTCACCTTCTTGAATTTGCATGCTCCTAGACTTTGCTACATTTTGGGTTGTCTTCAGCTATTCATTTCTGGTAGCCTTTTGTCTTCAACTTTTCTACTATCATCTACAAATTTTGTCTTTCATATGTTTTCCCAATGTATGTTAGATGAAAAATAAGAGGGTACATGCTGTCTTACCTGTGCACACATGTGAATAGATCACTTTTACTCTTCGTATGCCATGTGACCTTTATCCCCATTCCCTCTGTTACATTCCATTTTTTCTTAATTTTTTAACAGATTGCAAATTTAAAATAAATTATTTACAAACATAATTGAATACAACAATAAAAATTGTCCAAAATAAAAATGAAATAATTCACAAATCAGTCATAATAGTTCACTATGTCAAAACCAAAAACTTATGTTCATATAACTAGAATTCTCAAAGTAGAAAGGAGTAGGCAATAAATGTTTAAAGATTTAAAATTTCTGAATTTAGTTCAACTTATAATACTGCAATTCCAAGAAAAATGAAACTTTTGCACAAGAATTTTAAATAAAATCATACCAAGATACACAAAAATGAAATTCTCCAAAACTTATTGTAAAAAAAAATTATTAAAATATATACATAAAAAATATTAGCTATGGAAGGACATAATTAAGTAGCATCTTATTCCACATTATAAAGAAAAAAAGGACCAAGTGTGTAAGAAACTAGACTAATTACAGGACTGAAAGAAAAGATCTGTCCTCTTTGAATTTTATACTTACCAAACATACCTTTGAAAATTAAAAGTAAGATTTTCTAGTTATACAAACTTGAAATATTTTAGTACCTACAGAAGTAGCATATAGGAAATAACAAAGAGCATAATTCAAAAGGCAAGAGAAATTACAGTATGCTCCCAGATGAACAATAAAGAACTCTCAATATGATAGTTATGCAGGACTATATAATATATATTAGATGAACGCTTACTTAAAGGTCATTGAAGATTTCTATGAAACAGTATCAATCTTATGTGAGGATATATATATATATATATATATATATATATATATATATATATGGAAGAAGAAGTAATATAAAGTCAACAGAAAATGGATATATACTTTTTAAAGTTAAAAATACTAGGAGAAGATATCATACAATGTCTTTTAAATAAATTGTAAGTCAAAGATATAGTATAAATCTTACAAGAAAAATTAAGATTAAGCAATAATCAGAAAACTAAATAATAATTAATTAAAAATTAAATGTTTCAAAACAATTGAGCTGAGGAAAAGTTTTCATGATAGCAAAGAAGTACTAAGAGTAAAACATAAGATAAATACTGGAATGGCAAATAAATGACCAAGTTCTAGTGTGTTGTGGACATGCATAATGACCATGACATTTACTGGTGGTCAGGCATCACTTGTGGCACTGAGCTACAGCTATTTCTTTGAAATCCACCCTGTAGACTCAGATGGAACCATGACCCATAGGGTGGAAGAGAAGTCCATTTGTAGAGTGTGCTGATGGAAATATTTTGCTGCTGAGCACAAAAGAATAACTGAAAGACTACTACTATTGTATACCTCTTATTCTCCTGTGTTTAATTGTTTGCCTATTTGGTGGGTTCTTTCCATTCTCATTCTTGAGGCTGTGATCAATTTGTTCCCTCTCTAGAACATCATTTAGTAGTGTGTGCAGGCTTGGCTTTGTCATCATGAAATTCTTTAGTAGTTCTTTGTCATGGAAGTATTTCACTTCTCCATTATACCTGAAAGAGAGTTTTGCAGGGTATATCAGTCTGGGTTGGAATTTTTTTCTTGCAAGACTTGGAGTACTTTACTCCATGCTCTTCTTGACTTGGTGGTTTGTGAAGAGAAATCTGTTGTTATTCTAATGGATTTTCCTTTAAATGTGATCTGTTTCTTTTCTTCAGTGGCTTTTAGTATACTATTCCTGTGCTGAATTTCTGGGGTCTTGATTATTATATGTCTGGGTGTGGTTTTCATTGGTTGATGTTATTTGGAGTTCTATATGCTTTGCTTACCTGAATGTCAGATTGTTACCCCATATTTGGGAAGTTTTCTGCTCTTACTTCTGCCCATATTCTTTTTATATCTTTTGTATTGATTCTTTCCTTCGCATTGATGCCTATTAGTTTCACATTGTTCATCTTTGCATTGTCTTGCAGGTATTGAATTTTTTTCCTGCATCCTAGTTGTTTTTAAGAGATCTTTTCTTACTTTTTCACTAGCTGCAATGGTGTCTTTAAGATCAGAAAGTCTATTTTCACTTTCACTGTAACAGTTTTTCCAGCTTGTGGTTGAGGCTTTAATTTCCTGTATATCACTTTGATTCTGTTTCATACAGTCTATATCTTTCCTATGTTGCTTATTTAGGGGTTCCATCATTTTTATATTCTGCTCTATTTTTTATCAGTGTATTCTTTAGATGTACTTAGTACTTCTTTGATTATAGTTATCACTACATTTTTTAGTTCAGAAATTATTTCTGATCTGATTTCTTCTATACTTTTGTGCAATCGTTTCTTCACTTCCAATGCTGTTATTTCAGAGATATCAGGTGTGTGATTTCCAGTTTCCTCTATGCTAGTGTCTTCTACATTTGTACTGGGTGGACTCAGGGCCTGAGACTGCATTTTGTTCCTTCTCTTTGTCATTTTGTATACCACTGTCTTCTGTCCTTTGGCGTAGAGCTTAGATATATTTATAACCTTAGCACCAGCTCCAGATCTACAAAGTTTAGATTCCTCCAGGTGAGTGTTGTTTGGATCTGGCTGGGTCTGGCTGCTGTGCTCCACTTCTTCCTGCTGCAGCCCTTGGATTTGAACCCTTTGTATCCCTCTAGCAAGATGTTCTGCTCCTGAATCAGCTGGGTGGGTCTTGGCTCTAGCTTCTTTGCAGGGAGTTCTGCTGAGGGGTTCCACACTGGGCCTGCACTCTGGGTTGAATTAGTGTCTAGTGGGCCCCAGGCGGTGTCATTCACATGCCAGGCCTGTGCTCCGGGTCCATTCAGGATCCGCAGCCCCAGGTTGTTTCACTCACTCACTGGGCCTATTGTGGGTCTATTCAGGATCTGGGGGAGTGGTCAGTCTCACTCACACCCCAGGCCTGTGCTCTGGGTCTATTCAGGATCTGCAGGCCCTGGGCAGTCTCACTCACCACATTCCAATTTTTAAAATAGTCTTTACTCTCGTGTCATCTCCATTTCTTTAGATTTCCTATATAAGAGAAAACATGTGTTTCCTTATTGTTACTCAGATATATGAGGTTTTGTTCACTTTTTCCTGTTTATTGTTTTTCTTTGTATTATGTAAATTCTACTGAAATAACTTCATCAATTCTTGTCTATGTAACTTCCATTCTTGTACTGACCCCCTTCTGTGTGTCTTTATGTTTTAAATGCTACACTTTATATTTGATCTTTTTATAACTTGTATCTCTTTGGTGCTATTTCCATTTTTCTTTTTGTATCAATGAATGTTCAATTGTTTAAATTACTATTATGGGGAAATGAAACCTTTTTCAAATAATTATAACACTTGATTTATCTTAATATTCTAGTCATTTGGTTGTAATTTCTCATTGAAATTTTGACATGTGACATTTGTTAGATTTTTGGACTATTGTATGTATGTTAGGAGGCTCTGGAATGCATTTGAAGTTTCAAAACATTTCCTTTTGCAGGATCCCTCTTGTTAGTGATGCCAATATGTTCAATGCCACTGAGGGTGAAGAAGAATTTGAGACCTAGATGAGGAAAAAAGCCCTTTTCTGAAGTGTGTGTGTGTGTGTGTGTGTGTGTGTGTGTGTGTGTTTTGGAATCATATTTATTAGTATTATACCCTTGATTTACTGATAGCCCTGTAGTGAAGAAGAATTTCTCAGGTCCATTGAGAAAGCTGAGTACCTTTCCTGGTTACATTTCATGAACAGAACTCCTACTGTTCCTTCTTGCATCTCTACTGATCTCACTTTGGTTTGTTTATAGTTTTGTTTTTGTTTTTTTCTGTATTTTAGGGAAGGGTCTACAGGATGTTCAGGGTCTCACTACAAAATCAGACTCGTAGTGATTCTCCTGTTTACAACCTCCCAAGAGCTGGGATTACAGCTGTGTGCCACCACGCCCAATCTCAATTGCCATCTCAGCACGCCCTGGGGGTGGGGCCAGCATGGCAGACCCAGAATTGAACATCTGCCACTAAGCCTGCTTGTAGGCACTTTAATCTGCTGAGCAATTTGGCCAGCCTATGGTCCCACTTTGTGTTTTAAGGGGGATTCCCATTTTACCTGGTGGAAGAGCTTCCTATCTAAGAAACTTTCTGCTTTTCAGGTGTGAGTTAGGAAATTATGTGTAATAGTCACCATTTCTATTGTGCAAGAAGGGAATGTCTTATACCTTGCTGTAATGTTGTTCAGCTGTTTTGAGATTTCCTAATATATCCTCTTTGTTTCATCTTACAGAGTATTCCTAGTTATAGAGGGTCAGTGGTGAAGAAGTATCTAAGCTCTCTTATCTGAACTAGAAGTCCTCTCATATTATCTTGCCATAGCTAATGGGATCAAGTTCACTCTGCATATTCCCTTTTAAAAGAATATTCCCTGGGCCGGGGAGATAGCTCAGTAGAATAAGCACTTGCCTGGCAAGCGCAAGGGTCTGAGTTCAATCCTTAGTTCTGAAAAAAAAAATTCCCTGTGCTATGCCCCAAAATCTAAAGAAGGAGATGACATTCCATCATATCCATAGTTCTTTCAAATAGTAAATAAATAAATAAAAGGGGCTATTACAAAAAGCATCTATGGTCATCTTAGAAACCAACTACCACAGAAGGCAGAAATGAAGATACTGGAGAATTAATGATGTAGTTATGACTTGGAAGACAGAAAGCTATTGGGATCTCAAGAAAGCTAGCTACTTGTTACAATATTCTACTATCATTGAAATATATATATATATATATATATATATATTAGAAATGTTTAATTTAACTCAAAAATATTTAAAAAGTGTTCAGAAATAACAGAATTTTTAAATCTTTACTGTGCTTGATTCACTTTCAGCCATGGAAATACCTCCTGTGAGTAAAATATGCTAACTCATTGATACATTACAAGATTACTTTGATCTTCATTTATGATTTATAATTTTGTATAATGTACTGTGTTCTGCTAAAAGCTCATGTAGAAAAGAAAATAGTGATCATTATCACTTTTCATTCTTAGATTAGTTTTATATTTAGCACTATCCTTATACATAAAGAATGAACATGACTTAAAATCATAGAAATTGCTTTAGTGTATATTACTAAAAACAGTTCTCTAGAAAAATACCAGCCAGTATTATCTCCTGCCTCCCTGTAAAGTAGAATTTCTATATTTATTTGAAAAGACAAGGTTTCAGACTAATTTGCAATCATAAGGAATATCCTTCACAATGTTTAGAAAGGAAACATTATTTAAAATTTTATTTGTGTTAGATAGGAATCCACGCAATCAACTAGACCAGGCATTCTGATGCAAGTAGATTTATTGGGGGCAACAAGTCGGTTGGCTGTCTAGAGGACCAAGACAGCAATGAACAAAGGGGGGAAAGGAGAATTTATAGGATCTTTTAAAGAAATTGGTCACAGGCTAGAACAGCCAGATCACTGGTGGATGTCATTTTTCTTCCTTGCAGTTTAATTCTGCTTAAGTCACAGGGAAGTGAGTCAAGAACAGCATGGATCAAGGGAAAGTGAGTCAAGACCAGAGTATAATATGGAGTAGGTAGTAGGTTTGGGGTTGAGGTTTGGCCAGGTTGCCTAGGAAACCAAGAGGGGGAGTGTTTGGGGCAGAGTGCCTGGGAAACTTTGAGTCCTGACCTATCAATTTCCAATATCCATGGTCTTAGGTGGATAATTGTTGGGCTGTAATTAAGTCAGATAGATTTATCTTTTAAATCAGGCTTATATTTTAAATTTTTCAGGTAACATATTAAGAGGCTACAAACAGTAATTGATTACTTAAGTAAATACATAAAAGTTGAGGAGTCATATAAAAGCTAGTGGTTGGTACACACATGTTGACCCAGGTAGTTGGAAGAATGAAAGAGAAAGATCATATCAGATGTTCAAGGGAATCCTGAAGAACAGAGTGAGAACCCATTTAATAAAAAATAAAAAACAGGGGCCAGGGAGATGGTTCATTGGAATTAGTGCTTCCCTGGCAAGCACAAAGGCCTGAGTTCAATCCCCGGTTCCACAAATAAATAAATAAATAATAAAAAAGAAAAAAAGAAATAAAATAGAAAAGAAAAGGAACAGGAAAATGAACCAAATAACCATAAGATACTTCAAATGGGACAGTAAATGGTTAAAATATTTCTATGAATGAAATTAATTTATAAAATCTAGTTAAAATATGAAGCAAAAATTCAATTAATATTTAATCTCCGTTTTTTCATTAGCTGTTCAAAATTTTAATAAATATAATTTTGACTGATTTAAAAGAAAATATTGTCAATGTCTAAAGTTTTGTCAACTTTTCCTCAAACCTAAAGATTAACTTGTCATGATCATTTTATAAAGCATCACAGTAAAGGAACAGACAACTTCGACAGGGTAGTCCAAGTGCTCATTCTAAAGCAGAATGGAAGACCAGCTTATTGTTATTATCAAATGATTTAGGCTATCAAGCTTAACCTCACTATTTCACTGCATTTCAAACATCTTAGAATGGAAACAGAGCAAAGAGGCAAAACTGTGAATGGGCAGGATCTGTAAGCCGATGTTACTCCTTCTGCCAAATGGTGTTTTCACACCTATACTCCATGTCTGTATGCTGCTTTGTGATTTCGGGAGGCTGAACTGCAAGGGACTCATCAAGGAGCCTTTCTTGCCTACAGGTTTTCAGCAGATTAGGTTTCACTAATGGAAATTAGTGAAGTTTATGGCTTGAATGCTACCAAAGCAGCATATGTTGAGGGCTTGGTCCCCAAACTCAGGACGTGTCACTGAAAGAAAAATAGGTACCCTGTATTCATGCATTCTTTGACTTGCACACCCTCCCATCTCTTTACTTCTTTGGTCCTACCACAAGCATAGGACTTCTCCCCAACCATGTTCCCAACTTGGTGGACTGTGCTACCACAGGCCAAATAGAACAGAAGTCAATCATCCATTGACTGAAACTGTGAAATCGTGAGACTAATGTGCCCACATTTCAAAAGCTTCCTAGTAAGATGAGCACACTGGGGTATCCTGTGCTGATAGGGCTGGTAAGTAAATTATTTCTCTGGAATTCATTTCCCCTTGTTCAGCCAGCAGGGCAGTGAGAGGCCTCCTGCAGCCAGGGTACAAGGAAGCTCAATTCACATCCTGGCATCAGCAGACCTTGACACTTTCCTTTATGATGGTTTTGCAGGCAAGGAAAACACAAGAATTATGGGCATTGAAGCTTCCATGGAAAGGAAATCTTGTGAAGTCAAGTAGTATATTGTGAGGTCAGAGTCCTTGTAAGCAAATTCTGAAGAGTTGCGGATGCTGTAAGTGGAGAATCAAAACTTATAGAGACCAGAAAGTTAGAGAAGACATGGACATAGGATGCTTGCTTAAGATTCCAGAAGAGAGAAGAGACAGCCTAAGACACTGGCCATGTGGGTGTTAGCATGTAAGGTCATAAGGGTGGAAATATGCAATCACTTTGCAGATCATACCAAGACAGTGTATGTGTTCATGAATTTTTGTTTACTGTGAGATATCAGTATTTCTTTAATAAGATTCTTCTTTCTTACTTTTTTACTTTTCCCTGTCTATCAGTGCTCATTCTGGCACATTGTATTTTAGGTGTACATAACATATTTGAGTTTTATAGGGGCTCATATTTGACTGTACACTGAGTCTCAGATAAAACAATGAGTTTTAACTTTGAGAAATGTTAAAACAGAAGTGTGTGGAATATTTGATTTGCTTTCTTTTTTAATATTTCAATAATTTTATTGAGAAAGAAGTAGCAACGAGATAGTTTCAAAACACAGTAGTACAGATACAAAAATTAATACATTGCATATTGTTGTCTTTATAGTAGCTGTTCCTAGTACAAGATGCAGATATGACATCTTGTTGAAACACTACTAGTCCCCTTTTGGCCAGAACTTCCATCTTCCAGTAATTTGCCAGACTGACTAACACAAAAGGCAAGAGGAAGGGAATGCAGAATATGTTTTCCAGGCCTTTTAGAAAACATGGGTTTGTTTCATTGGCCACATACACGTGAATCTACAAAAAGGTTGATATTGTAGACATCAAGGGAATGGATACTGTGCAAAAAAGGAATGCCTCACAAATGTTACCATGGAAAAATGGGAAGAGTCTACAACATTATGCAGCATGCTGTTGGCACTGTTGTAAACAAGCAAGTTAAGGACAAGATACATGCCAAGAGGATTGATGTGTGTATTGAGCATATTAAACACTCAAAAAGTCATGACAGCTTCCTCAAATGTGTAAAGAAAAATGATCAGAAAAAAAGGAAGCCAAAGAGAAAGGTACCTGGATCAACTGAAGTACCAGTCTACACTCCCAGAGAAGCAAACTTTGTAAGGACCAATGGAAGAGAACCTGAGTTGTTGGAACCTATTCCTTCTGAATTCAGGACATAAACTGGGGATGTTGCTCTGCCATTTATTACCTAATTTGGCAGCTTCAATATTCTAGTTCCTACTGAAAAATATAATATTCCTGGTTGTAAGAGTGGTTTTCTTAGTTGAACAGGTATGTGGTGCCCTCTTATCCCAGAAATATTTGCAGGAGATTTTCACTGTGCATAATAATTGTGAAGAAGGGTTCCTTTTTACCCACAACCTCTCCAACATTTGTTGTGACATGATTACTTTATGATAGCCATGCTCTCTGGGGTGAGATGGTATCTCAGTGTCATAGTAATTTGCATTTCATGGATGGCTAGTGATATGGAGCATTTTTCCACATATTTATTTGCTTCTTTAATTTTTTTCTATGAGAAGGGTGTGTTCATCTCAGATGACCATTTCTGGATTGGGTATTCAAATTTTGGGGACCCAATGGTTTTTGGTTATTTATAAATTCTAGAAAGCACACCTTTGTCTGAGTGCTTATTAGTCAATATTATTTCCCAAATTTGTGGGTTCTCTTTTCACTTTGTTGCAATTTCTTTTCAAAGTTTTATTGATAAACATATAGCAATGAGACAGTTTCAAATCAAATCGAAAGTACAGTTTCAACAAATAATACACTGCATATATTCTTCTTAGTGGTTAATTGCTGTACAAGATGCAGACTTGTGATCCTACTTACAAACACCATTAGAAAAAATCATTCTATTCATTAAGAGAATGCAACTATATATCTATCCCAACCACTTTGAATACACAGATACAAAATGGACATTCATAGTTATACCCCAATTTTTTTTAAGTTCCATTGTTGAATATTATAGGTGTGTAAACTCAGCAAAATATTCTAAAAGAGTACAGAAGCCCATAATAGCATTGGGTCTTCTGTTTAATTGGCAATGTCAGAAATTATTGACGTGAGTCCCCCACAGCTCAACATAACAACATGGCTTTACTTCCTATATTTCATCTTCATACTTTTCTACTGGATGGTTAAGACCAAGGTAAAGCAGAACCTATGCAACAAGAGTTGTAGCTTTTTGGTTTGAGAAGGTCAGTGAAATGCCCTCAGGATGTTGCAATTTCTTTTGATGTCAAAAACTTCTCAATAAGAGGAGGTCCAAGCTTCTAATTCTTTCAAGTGACTTGATTTTTGTTCATGAACTCTGCCTACCCTTAAGTCTTCAAGAATTCCTCCTACTTTCCCCTCCAGGAGATTTAGTGTTTCTGTTTTAATGTTTAGATCTTTAATCCACTTTGACTTTAGCTTAGAGCATGGCAATAGACCAGGGTCAAGTTTTCGTTTTTGGCATGTAGAGCGCCAGTCTTTCCAGCACCATTTGTTAAAGAGGCTATCTTTCTTCGAGTAATCATGCTTGGCCCATTTATCGAAGATGAAGTGGCTAAGTGCGTTCGTAGAGACCTCTGCATCTTCTAATCTATTACATTGATTCTCACTCTATTTTGTTGCCAGTACCATGCTGATTTTATCACAGTAGCTTTGTACTATAATTTAAGTCAGGAATTGTAATGCCTCCTGCCTTGTCTTTGTTGCCCAGGATTGCTTTTGTTCTTCTAGGTCCTTTCTGTTTCCAAATAAATTTTAGGAATGATTTCTCTAGGTCTCTGAGGTATGCTGGTGGTAGTTTGATATGGATTTTATTAAATATGTACAGCACTTTGGGAAGTATAGACATCTTCAAAATGTTGGTTCTTCCTATCCAGGAGCATGGATTATCCTTCCATTTTCTGAAATCCTCTATGAGCACTTGCATCAAAGTACTGTAATATTCCTTTAAAAGAATTTTGACTTATTCAGTTAGATTAATTCCAAGGTATTTCGTTTTCCTCAGTGCTATTGTAAAAGGTATTGTTTCTCTAGTTTCCTTCTCAGTGTGTTTGTTATCTGTGTAAATACTGTTGACTTTGGGATACTGACTTTGTATGCTGCTATGCTACTGAATTTGTGTAACAATACCAGTAGCTTCTTGGTGGAGTGTTTTGGGTCTTCCAAGTAAAGTACCATGTCATCTGCAAATAATGATAATTTAATTTCCTTTTTACCTATTCTTATTCATTTCATTTCTCTCTCTTATCTATTTTTTCAATAATTTTATTGAGAAACAAATAGCAATGAGACATTTTCAAGCCAAATTGGTAGGACAGTTTCAATAATTAACACATTGCATACATTCTTCCTAGTGTGTAATTGCTGTACAAGATGTGGATTTGATATGCTACTTACAAAAAACCATTAGAACAAATCCCCCTATTCATTAAGAGAATGTAACTGTATATCTATCCTAAACAATTTGAATACACCGATACAAAATGGACATTCATTTGTATCCCCTTTTATTGTTAAGTTCTATCATTTAAATTCTATAGGTGTGTAAACTCAGCAAAATATTCTAAAAGAGTTCAAAAGTCCACAATAGTATTGGGACTTCTGCTTGACTGGCAATGCCAGAAATTGTTGACCTCAGTCCCCTGCAGCTCAATATAACACCATAGTATTACTTCTTATACTTTCTTTTATACTTTTCTGCTGGATGGTTTTATACTTTTCTGCAAGGTAAAGCAGGACCTATGCAACAAGAGTTGTACCTTTTGGGTATTATAAGGTCAGTGAAATCCCCTGAGGACTTATCCTGAGATCCTGTACCTCAGATTGTAGAACCTTTGTCAGT
>NW_004524977.1:348791-360802 GCF_000260255.1 Octodon degus | reverse complement strand
TCTAGAGAGCAGACCTTTGTCAGAGTACTTATTTGTCATGATTTTTTCCAAATTTGTGGATGTCCTTTTCACTTTGTTGGTAATTTCTTTTGACGTGAAAAAACTTCTCAGTAAGAGGAGGTCCCAGTTGTTAATTCTTTCAACTATTACCCGTCGATTTGATTTCTGTCCATGAACTCTTTGCCTACCCCTATGTCTTCAAGAGTTCCTCCTACTTTCTCTTCCAGGAAGTTTAGTGTGTCTGCTTTAATTTTTAGATCTTTAATCCATTTTGACTTAGGCAATGATTCGATAACTATATTGAATAGTAGTGGTTATAGAGGACATCCTTGTCTTGTATCAGATCTGAGAGTAAATGTTTTCAGTTTATCCTTACTTAGAATTATGGTAGCCTTTGAGTTGTCATTGATAGCTTTTATCATATTGATGTAGAGGCCATCTATTCCAATCTTCTGTAGGACTTTGAACATGAATGAGTGTTGGACTTTCTCAAAAGCCTTTACATCAGTTGAGAAGATTATGTGTTTTTTTTTGATTTGGCTCTGTTGACATAGTGTATTACATTTATAGATTTGCTTACATTGAACCACCCTTGCATCCCTGGGATGAATCCTTCCTGCTCAGGATGTATGATCTTGATGATTTGCTGTATTCTATTTGCTAGGATTTAATTGAGGTTTTTTTGCATCTATGTTCATGAGGGAATTTGGCCTTTAGTTCTCTTTTTTAGTTGCATCTTTCCCTGGTTTTGATATAAGTATAATGCTTGCCTCCAGGAATGATTTTGGGAGGATTTCTTCCTTTTCAATTTCATTGAAGCGTTTGAGGAGTTTAGGGATTAAATCTTCCATAAATTTCTTATAGAATTCAGCTGTGCATCCATCCAGACCTGGACTTTTGTTTGTCAGTAGGTATTTTATTATATTTCATATTTCATTTGCTGTTACTGGGTTATTGAGAGTTGTTATATTTTTTGATTCAGTTTTGATAATCTGTACCTTTCTAGGAATCTGTCTATTTTTTCAGGCTCTTCTATTGTGTGAGAGTAAAGTTTCTCAAATTAGCTATTGATAATCTTGTGAGTATCCACTGGGTCTATGGTAATTACACCCTTTCCAGTTCTTATTGCTTGTATTTGAATTTTTTGTTTCCTCTTTTAGATGAGGTTAACTAGGGACTTATCAATTTTATTTAATAGTTCAAAGAACCAGCTTTTCGATTCATTAATTCTTTGACTTGTTTTCTTCTTCTCAACTGAATTAATTTCAACTCTAATCTTTATGATTTCTTCCTAGTTGTTATTCTTAAGGGTTTTTCTTGCTGAAAGATATTGCTGAGGTATTGTGCATGTGTATACCCAAGTATTCAAATGTTTATAAAATATTTATATTGACTTGAAGATCTTGTAAATCATCATGGGGAGAAGATGTATCAAATAAATAGAAGTCACTTCAGTAACAAATGTAAGTACATTTAAGTTAAATTGCATAAAGCTTCAAAAAATAAAAATAACAAAAATCAGCAGTAATAATTCAAAACCTTCTTCTCATTGAACTAAGAGAAAGTAGCTGTACATTTATGCTGTCGTGTATATACAGATACATATGTTTTTCACTACAAAATCATCTATTTCTATACCCATTTTGTTTACTTTCATCAGAGATTTGTATTCCATTTCCATTCATATATTGTAGGTGCATGAATTCAGTATAGTAATCCAATATGGTCTAGTATCCTATAATAGTAATGGGGTATCCTCAAGCTGGGCAGTGTCAGAAGTTGTTGGCTTGAGCCTTTTATAGCTCTGCAGATTAATATTGCTTTATTTTTAATACTCTATTTCACACTTTTCTCCTGGATGGTTAAAACCAAGATAAAGACCTATAACAAAAAATGTAACTTTTATATCTGACAAGGTCAGTCAAATCCCCTCAGGACTTACCCTGCAATCCTGTAGTTTGTAGATCTTTTGTCAGTGTCATTCATGTGGATGAGTTGTGGCCATTGCTTGATCAAATTGCTCTCTAAGAAAGCCTGTGAGAATGTTTTCTCTCTATGTGGCTCTTAGGCACACTCTACATCATCGATTACTTTCCACTCTGTCCCCATAATCTCCTTGATCAAAAAATTTGGAACATCACTGAGTTACAAAAGGTGACAGTACAGGTTCTTTTATGTCCTGAGTCCTCACTGACCTTGAAAGGCTAGAGCCAAAATGTTGGCTATCCTTGTAGCCCTTCTTTTTCTCTAGGTTTTGGTCCACAAATTTAAGTTGTTAACCCTCCAGAAGAGACGCTTAATTAAATTATTACAGTATAACATAGGCAGTTTAGCTTAACCTCAGTATTTGTTTGATATCTGTGAATATAAGACATCTTTTTTTTTTTGTTGGAGCCAGGGATTGAACTCAGACCCTTGCTATTGTCAATGAAGCACTTATTCTACTGAGCCATCTTCCCAGCCCCAAACATCTTAGACATAACATGGAACAGGTATTTCCCATCAAATATTGATATCTTAAACATTAAATCCCTACACAATGTGAAGAAAAAAATTACAAAAACAGAAAAAGTTTTTTAAAAAAAGGAATAAACTGTTGCACACTTTTACACAGAAATTTAGAAATCTAACCATATACAGCATTTTAGCAAGACAGTCCTATGACTTCTTCTTTCACTCTTGTTTTCATTTATAACAGCTTTTTTAAAGAATATTTACTTGAGAGACAGTGTGGCAGTAATTGGAAGGACATAACAAGCATTATGCATTTAGAAGACCAGAATGACTGCCATTCCAAGCATGACACTGTTAATATACATTGCCATCTTCAGTGCAGTTGCTTAGTTCATAGGTATCAGCATATTTATTTATTCAGGGTGAAAATTCTACCAGTTGACTGTTAGCTTCAAAAACCTGCTGAAAATTCTCAGGATCATTGCCTTACCTATTCTGTGCATATAGCTATATGGCTGTGCCCCTTTCATGTTTTCTAGCTTTTCTCCTTGCCCTCTCTTCATTGCTCTCACTTTCCTTTGAATTTTGTTATACCTTTCTGTTTTTATTTCTTCTTTCATTTCACTAGTGAGAACACTAGAGAGACTATACAATATTTATGTATGTGGATCTGGTTTATTTCACTTATGAGTATATCTTCAAGTGGAATCCACTAATACATGAAGGTTTCAAGTATATCATTCTTTATAGCTGTGTAATACTCCATTATACAAAATAACACAACTTTTTCATCCATTCTTCAGGTGATGGGCATCTTGTTTGTTTCCAAGATTTGGCTATCACAAATTGTGCTGCTATAAACATAGGTGCACATATATCATGATGATATGATGTTTACATTTCGTCTGGGAAATTTCCCAATAGATGGATAGCTAGTTTGAATGGGATTTCCAATGCTTTTTTTTTAAGGAGTCTTGACATTGATTTCCATAATGGTTGCTCCAGTCTACATTATCATCAGCAGTGGAGAACTGTTCTGTTTTCCTCACAGGCTCTCCAACATTTGTTGCTGGTTGATTTCTTTATGATAGCCATTCTTTCTGGGGTGAGATTGTATCTCAGTGTTGTTTTAATTTGCATTTCACGGATGGCTAGTGATGTGGAGCATTTTTTCATATATTTATTCACTTCTTTAATTTCATCCTATGAGAAGTGTGTGTTCATCTCAAGTGCCCATTTCTGGATTTGGTCTTCAAATTTTGGAGCCCTAATGGTTTTTAGGTCTTTATAAATTCTAGAGAGCAGACCTTTGTCTGAGTGCTTATTAGTCAAGATTTTTTCCAAAGTTGTGGGTTGTTTTTTCACTTTGTTGGTACTTTCTTTTGACATGCAAAACCTTCTCAATGACAGGAGTTTCCCGTTGTTAATTCTTTCACATATTACCGGTATGATTTGGTTTTTGTTCATGAACTCTTTGCCTACCCCTCTGTCTTCAAGAGTTTCTCCTTCTTTACATTCCAGGAGATTTAGGTTTTTTTTGTTTTAATGTTTAGATCTGTAATCCATTTTGACTTTAGCTTCGTGCATGGAACAAGTTTTAGTTTTTGGTCTGTAGAGAGCCAGTTTTTCCTGCACTATTTGTTAAAGAGGCTATCTTTCTTGCAGTAAGCATGTTTGAACTCTTCGTTGAAGAGAAGTTAGCTGAGTGTTTTTGTAGTGGCTTCTGCATCTTCAATCTCTTCCATTGATTAAGTCTATTTTTTGCCAATGCCAGGCAGATTTTATTACAGTAGCTTTGTAGTATAATTTCAATACAGGAATTGTAAAGCCTCTTGCCTTGTCATTGTTGCCCAGGATTGCCTTTTCTATTCTGTCTTTTCTGATTCCAAATAAATTTTAATTTTCCTGTATATCTCTTTGAATCTGCTTTATACATTCTATTTCTTTCCTATAAGTCGCATTCAAGGATTCCATCATTTTTCTATTCTCTTCTTTTTTTATGAGTGCCTTCTTTAGAAGCACTTAGTCATTTTTTCATTGAAATCATTATATCTTTTTTTACTTCAGAGATTATTTCTGATCTAATTTCCTCTATATCTTTCTCCAGTTATTTCCTTACTTCAGATGCTATTCTTTTTTGGCAGAACCGCAGATTGAACTCAGGTCCTTGCTCTTGCCAGGGAAGTGCTTATTCCACTGAGCCATCTCCCCGGCCCCTTCAGATGCTATTATTTGACATATTTCATGGTAGTGACTTCCAATTTCTTCTATGCTAGTTTCTTCCACATTTGTTGTGGGTGGGATTGGACCTGAGAATGGATTTTGTTCCTTCTCTTTGTCATTTTGTATAGCACTGTCCTCTGACCTTCGTTGTAGATCTTTGGTGCAGTTATTAAATGAGCACCTACTGGTATTATTGCTGAGATTATATGGGGAAATAGTCTGACATTCAGGTAACCAATCCATATAGAACTCCAAAAATATAACACATAGATCACGTGGTTAAGGCAGGTACAGTTTTCTATTTACAGTACTACAATTAGCAACACTAATGATCAGCAGTGAGATTCAGTAATTGACAAAATTTTGTAAGGAATGAATTTATATTTTGAACCATAAAAGCAAACATTGTGACTGTATAGGTAACCAGATATTAAATTGTGAAATTGTATGTAATTTAGTTCCCCTAGTGCTTATTTATGCAGAGCACAGAAGCCAGGGTTCGATCCCCAGCATGTCATGCTGGACCATCCCCCAGGGTTTGCTGAGTCTGTGACTGAGACTTGTCATGGTGGCACACACCTGTAATCTCAGCGTTTGAGAGGTTGCAAACAGCAGGATCACTATGAGTCCTATCAATGTGGTTTGAGCTTGAACATTCTGTAGACCCTGTACAAAATACATAAACATATAAATAAAAATAAAAGTAAATTAGCTCCTCTATGTTCTGTCTCATCACCTCCCCTTGATTTATCTGGAGTCTTCCAGGCAGACTAGTTCACCCTGGTTACCTGTTGTCCCTGCTCTTAATTGATTGAGAAAGAGAGAAAGAGAGAGAGAGAGAGAGAGAGAGAGAGAGAGAGAGAGAGAGAGAGAATGTTCTTGTAGGTCTGGGTCTAGCAGTGTGCCTCAGCTTATAGGGTCAGATCTGTCACAGTTGAACTCATCCTTTTGGCCTGGTTTAAGTCTGGCTGCTGTGCTCTACTTCTTCAAGCTGCAGTCCATGGAAGTGAACCCACTTTGCTCCACTGGCAAGATGTTCTGCTCCTGGATTAGCCGACTGATTCTCTCCTCTTACCTCCCTGCAGGGAGTTCTGCCACAGGGACCCATACCAGGCCTGTCTGCTGTAGGTTCTGGCAGCTGGTCCCATATGCTGGGTCTGTCCGCTGGAGCTATCTTCATTTGAATGTATAGATAGCTCCCCCCAAAAAATAATTAAAAAGCAAATAAGCACATCTCCTCTTCCTAAAAGAAAGGAAAACACAAAACCAAAAGGACAAGAGAGATTCCACAGGAGAGTTCCTGTTATTGCTTTTAAAGGTTGTGATTACATACTGAATCCTTCAAAATCATAAGCCACATTAAACATTTCTCCTTTAAATTGTAGGTTCTGTGGTCTTGGAGATAGCTCAGCGGTCTAAGCACCTACCAGGCAAGTGCAAGGACCTAGGTTCGATACTTGGTACTACATACCATGCTGGTCTGGGTGTGCCAGCCACTGAAACTGGGCATGGTGGTGCATACCTGTAATCCCAGATTTAGGGAGGCTGAGACAGGAGGATCACTATGAGTCTGAGCTACTAGTGAGATTCTGTAATAAATAAATAAATAAATAAATAAATAAATAAATAACAGGTACTGAGAATTATATATCCCAATACACCAAAACTGAGTGAGTGGGTGAACAAGAGAGGAGGAGGGTGCTCTGGGTGAAGGCACTGTGGCAGCCATTATCCTCCACTTCTCTGCTGCACTGACCTCTGTGTCCTGCCTGATCCCACTTGTTTGTGGCATATAGATTGGTGCATCCATTTAGCACAAGAAAATGGAGACTGAGAAGCCAGAGGAATCCTTCTCCAACACTGAAACTGGTGGTGAATTTGGTAAATGTCTTGCAGAAAGTACGGAAGAGGAGCAAGGATTTACAAGATCTAGATACACCAATGAGATGGTTGAATTACAAATTCTGCTTCAGAGCAAAAATTCTAGGGAAGTGATTAGAAAAGGAAGCAAGAACATTAAACCTTTCCATGCACACTATAATGCCAGTGTTTCAGTCCCAGACAGCAGTGGCCCCGAGCACTTATTGAGTGTCAGTGCTGACATTAAAATAATTGATGAAATTCTGAAGAAAATCATCCCTACTTTGAAAGAGGACCTGCAGTTGCCACCAGCCACTGCAATCATCCAGCTCCTGATCAAATCTGATGCTGTGGAATGCTTAAAGTACCAACATTATAAAGGAAGTGACTTTGATTGTGAATTGAGATTGTTAATTCATCAAAGTCTGGAAGGTGGAATTATTGGAGTCAAAGATGCTAAAATCAAAGAACTTCAAGAGAACACTCAGAAAACAATCAAGCTTTTCCAAGAATGCTGCCCTCATTCCACTGTGATAGTTGTTCTTATTGGAGGAAAGCCTGACAGGGTTATAGAGTGCATAAAGATCATCCTTGATCCTATATCTGAGTCTCCCATCAAAGGACGTGCACATCCTTTTAATACCAATTTTTATGATAAAACTTATGACTATTGTGGTTTTACTATGAAGTTGGATGATCACTGTGGACAGACTGTAGGATTTCCTATGCGAGTGAAATGTGGTTTTGACAGAATGCCTCCTGGTTGAGGTGGGCATCCAATGCCTCCCTCTAGAAAAGATTACGGTGACATGAGCCTTCGTCGGGGACCATCACCCCCGCCTCCTGGTCGAGGTGGCCAGGATGGTAACAGAGATAAGAATCTTCCTCTACCAGTGCCAACACCACCTAGAGGAGGAGATCTAATGGCCTATGATAGAAGAGGTAGACTTAGAGACTGCTATGATGACATATTTCAGTGCTGATGAAACTTGGAATTCTGTGATAGATACGTGGAACCCATCAGAATGGCAGATGGCATATGAACCACAGGGTGGCTCTGGATATGATTATTCCTATGGAGGGAGTCGTGGCTCATATGGTGATCTTGGTGGACCTATTATTACTACACAAGTAACTATTCCCAAAGATTTGGCTGGATCTATTATTGGCAAAGGTTGTCAGTGGATTAAACAAGTCTGTCATGAAACAGGAGCTTCCATCAAAATTGATAAGCCCTTAGAAGGATCCAAAGATTGGATCATTACCATTACGGGAACACAGGACCAGATACAGAATGTAAAGTATATACTGTGGGACAGTATGATGCAGTATGCAGATGTTGAAGGATTCTAATGCAAGATTTTTTTTTTCTTTTTTATAGTGTCAAGCAGTATTCTGGAAAGTTTTTCCAAGACTAGTGAAGAACTGAAGGAGTCCTGCATCTTTTTTACTCTACTGCTGTTTAAAAAGCCAACATTCCCCTGCTTCATAGGTGTTCTGCATTTGAAGTGTATTGAAATCTTTGCTGTTCACCAGATGTAGTGTTTTAGTTCCTTATAAATAGAGTTGGTGGGGAAAGTGTGAAAAAACGAACATTAAAATTCTAAAACAGCTCCTTATTATGCCTAAGATGTTTGAAATGCAGTGAGATAGTGAGGTTAAGCTTGATAGCCTAAATCGTTTGATAATGACAATAAGCTTGTCTTCTGGATGGTTAACAACCTAAGTTTGCAGACCAAAATTAGAGAAAAAGGAGTGCTACAAGGAAAGCCAACATTTTGACCCTAGCCTTCTAAGGTCAATTAAGACTAAGGACATATGAGAACTTGTATTGTAACATCATGTACCTCGGTAGTGTCCCAAATTTTCTGATCAAGAAGATTATGGGGCCAAAGAGGAAAGTGATCGATGATGTAGAGTGGGCCTAAGGAGAGTCACATGGGGAGAAGACACTCTCTCAGGCTTTCACAGAGAGCACATTGGCCAAGAATTGGCCTTGACTCATCCACATGGCTGACACTGACAAAGGTTCTACATTCTGAGGTACAGGATCTCAGGACAAATCCTGAGGGCATTTCACTGACCTTCTCAGACCAAAAAGCTACAACTCTTGTTGCATAGCTCCTGCTTTACCTTGGTCTTAACCATCCAGTAGAAAAGTATGAAGACGAAGTATAGGAAGTAAAGCCATGCTATTATGTTGAGCTGTGGGGGATTCCGGTCAACAATTTCTGACATTGCCAGTTAAACAGAAGACCCAGTGATATTATGGGCTACTGGACTCTTTTAGAATATTTTGCTGAGTTTACACACCTATAATATTCAATAACGGAACTTAGAAAAAATGGGATATACCGATGAATGTCCATTTTGTTTCTGTGTATTCAAAGAGGTTGGGATAGATATATAGTTGCATTCTCTTAATGAATAGAATGATTTGTTCTAATGGTGTTTGTAAATAGGATCACAAGTCTGCATCTTGTACAGCAATTAACCACTAAGAAGAATGTGTGCAGTGTATTATTTGTTGAAACTGTACTTCCTATTTGATTTGAAACTGTCTCATTGCTGTTTATCAATGAAACTTAAATAAAATTCTAAAACAGCAGCTGAGTGAGTCAATTTTACTTTTTTTTCATTGTTGGTGGTTTAAAAAAATCTCCACCCCCCCCCATGTAATTATTGTGAACACCTTGCTTTGTACTGTCACTGTAAACATTTGGGGGATGGGACAGGGAGGAAAGCAACAATGGTCCACATGTCCCTGGCATCTTTTCAGATCAGTGTGCAGAATGTAATGCTCTTTTGTAAAAAATGTTTTATGATTTTTAAAATAAATTTAGTGAATCTAAAAAATACACCAAAACTGATAAAATGCACGCCATTTCTCACATTTATCTATTAAATCTACAAAAAAGAATAAGAGAGACCCAGTCCTAGCCCAGGTCCGGATTCTACAGAGTGGAATAAAATTGCATTGGTCTTTTAAGGCAGAAATTAAGTCCCAGTCAGATTCTCCACTACCACTCTGATGGCTGAGTGGAGCAGCCCTCACACCCCATCCCTTTTGGCCAGCTGGTGCCCTCTCTGCAGCCCCTTTACCCTGATTCCAAGCAGGCCCCACGGCAGCTGTGATAGTCCTGGGCCTGTGCAAGGGAAGCCCAAGGGGTGGCTGCAAGGTGGTGGCCAAGCAGAAGACCAGCTGTTCTCCTTTACAGCAGGTGACCCAGAGTCACTGTTCACCATTTCCCTCCCAAGGCCCACTGTCACTGACCACACCCAGAGCACTTCTGGCAGCTGCTATCTCACATCTAGGTGACTGTCGTCCATGCTCAGAAGCTCCAGAGACTGGGGCACCAGCTGCCAACGCCCGTGCCAGCTCCACCCCCTGGTGTTCCTCAGCTGGGGAGATATGTAGGCTGCAGCCCTAGCTGTGTTCATGTGCCAGTAAGAACCCATATTAAATGACTTCGATGTGCATTGAACATCTGGAAAAGTAGTTAAAGAACCAGAGATAATTTAGTTTGGTCTCTTCAGGAGGAAAAAGTGCAGGTTTAGACTCCCGCATGCTGGGTCAGTGGTCTTGTGCCAGTCACTGCCCCACAGGCACACCTGACACTGCTCTTGCATAAAACAGAAGACCAGGAACAACCATCTGGGTGCAAGTGGGCTGAGAGGGGGAACTGCGGACACAACTGCATCTCCCACCACTCTGTGTGCCAGCTGCTGCTGACCAGCAGGAGCTGCCGGGAGATGACAGAGGAAATTCAGAGACACATGCACCAAGACCTACAAGTGTTTTACATTTGCCTTCTTCCCAGGGCTTCACGGGGCACAGCAGAAAGGTGGTGTCATAAGCACTTCCCTGGCAAGCACAAGGGCCTGAGTTCAATCCCTGGTTCTGCCAAAAAGAAAGAAAGAGAAAGGAAGGAAGGAAGGAAGGAAGGAAGGAAGGAAGGAAGGAGAAAGAAAGAAAGAAAGAAAGAAAGAAAGAAAGAAAGAAAGAAAGAAAGAAAGAAAGAAAGAAAGAAAGAGAAATAAAGAAAGAAGAAAGAAAGAAAGAAAGAAAGAAAGAAAGAAAGAAAGAAAGAAAGAAAGAAAGAAAGAAAGAAAGATAGGCATGTACTTCTTGCCCGACTTTATAACTTCAAGATGTGTATTCAGGGCCTTGGGAGTTTTTTAAGTGGGGCTGTGGGAGTTCTATATTTAAGATACTAAACTGTACCAAAAATATGAATGTCAAGTACTATCTCCCTTCTGTGGATTGCCTCTTCATTCACCCGGATGTGGTACTTGATATACCAAAGTTTCTCCTGTCCTTGAGGTGTGAGCTACCTATTTTTATCCTTGTTATTTCAATACTTTTTGCTTCATGTCTGAAAAGCTGTTGCTGAACTCAATGTCAGGAAGACATTCGGTTTTTGTGTTAAGATGTGATTCTTTTTTAAGTGAATGTTTGCAAATGGAGTGATGCAAAGTTTCAACTTCGTGTGCCTTCCCTGTGTGTTTAGGTGTCCCCTCAGCATTTAAAGGGACCATTCTTTCCCCCTGGACCGGTCATACCAGTGTTGCAACAATATCAATTAATCAAATATGTGTAGGTTTATTTCTAGATTCTCAATTATTATTAATTATAATTATAATTAATGTATAACATATTTTGAGGTAATTGAGGAAATTTTGTTATGAACTGAAACTGAGTAAATATTAAAGAATTATTCATTTTAAATAATGTGATAAAAATATTGTGATTATGTAGCAAATCATTTCCCCAATTAAATGAAATAATTATGAAAAAAAGAATAAGAATAATATTCATTGATATTCACACCAGAGTGCAATCCATATTTCTCTTTTCAAGAGGATAAACTTAGTTCATGCTGCTTTTGTATAACCTTTGGCTGTATTACTATGAAGTTCCTAATCCATCCTATTCAATTCCCCCATAAAGATAATTTATTTTCACCTGATTCTTGTGGCATGTCCCCTGTAGTGTGTTGTCTTTCCAACCACTTTTCTTCTTTAGCCTCACCTCTGAGTCATGGGAAACTGTTATCCCTCATAAGCCTGTGATCTTCCATCAGGTTGTTCAGAGATTCACAGTGAGCTTCTTTGCAGGTTAGACTTTTGGCCTGACTTCACATGAGGACACATATTTAACACATCTAAGTCTACATACCAAGCTTTCCATCTTTATATTTCACTCAAAGCCATGAGATGACCTGAGTGTGGTGGTGGGTACCTGTAATCCCAGGATTCTGGAATGAGGAGCCAGAAGGATCACCAATTTGAGTACAGTTTGGGCAATTTAGCGATGTATGGAGATGTTATCTCACAATAAAATATTTTAAAGGCCAGGATGTAGCATTGTTTTACAGCCCTTAGCATCATGCATAAGAACAATACATGGCAAACGTTACAAAGCACTTAGGATACACCAAATTCTATGCACACTCCCCTTTTATGAGGCCTGA
>NW_004524977.1:346932-348691 GCF_000260255.1 Octodon degus | reverse complement strand
ATATATAATTTTACTTTTTTTGGAGGCAGGATTTGATTTCTTTATGTAGTTCATGCTGTTCTGGAACTCTCTGTACATCACAGGCTAGCATGAAACTCAGAAAGAACCTCCTCTTTCAGCCTCCCAAATTCTGGGATTGCAGGTATTTTGTACCATGCCTGGTTCCTTAACCTGTTTTTGAGGCAGATATCTCAGGAGTTGCCTAACTTGCTCAGGTTTGGCTCCAATTTGTTGAAAGCTTCTGCCTGAAGGAGGACTTTGCAAGATTTGATAGGCTCCTGGTATTTGTAATGTAAATTACAAAGCCTGAGTCAACTAGCTATATTACATAAACTACCTTCTTCAAAATTTCATGCCAAAGTAGTCATAGTTAAATGTATTGCTAGGAAAATGTCTAACTTGGTTTATTCTTTTTCTTTCAATGTATTTAGTACAGGGTCTACTGGGTCTCACTACACAGGTCAGACTTGTAGTGATCCTTCCTATATTATAGCCTCCCAAGTGCTGGGGTTACAGGCACTCACCACCATGCCCAGTATCCATCACCATCTCAGTGAGCCCCCAGAGCTGGGCTGGCACAGCAGACTTAGGATCAAAACCCTAGCCCCTGCATCTGCCTAAGCAAGTGCTTTAATCCACTGAGCTATATGGCCAGCCCTAAATTTGTTTATTCTTGATGGATTAATTCATTAAGTAAGTTAAATTGCATAACATGTCCCAAATTCAGTAAACAAATGCTGTCATTAAAAGAATGATTTAAATGAAGAATTCTAAAATTAGTGATAAGGGTAATACATAAGAAAATATAGAGCCAGGGAGATAGCTCAGTGGAATAAGTGCTTGCCAGGCAAGTGCAAAGTCCTGGTCATTGGTACCACAAAAAAAGTACAGAAACTCTTAGAGGCTTACTTAAGCTCATTGCAAATGAGTGTTATTTTCACCAGACCATTCTGACTGCATTAACATAAGTAGAACAAGATCCACAAAGTCATCATTCTAAAGTGCCTATGACATTTGGTTAATTACATTTTAGAAGTATGTTTTTGAAAAAATGAGATACAAGTAAAGTTGTATGCCTTTGTGGAAGAAATTATCTGATTAGCAACAAATGTTCCAGATGTGTTGTTTGTTTGTTTGTTGTTTGAGCAGTGCTAGAATGTAACCCAGGAATATGCACATAAGCATACATTCTACCACTGAGTTACATACCCCATCCACAGTTTAAGGAATTATATAATCAAATATGAAGCCATTAAGAGATAAAAGTAAGAACGCCCAACTAAAGAAATGTGACCTTCACTATTTATCAAATGTTGTGACTTAGTAAGCATCTATGATTTAACATTTCATAAGAAATCTTAAATCTTATGATAAAGAATTCATGAGAAAAGACAGAAGTTCTTCAGTGTATGAAAATAGCTATAAATTTCTGCATGTAGAAAGTGATACTTGGGTATTTCTTGCTACAAAGAATCTATCTCAGATGGATGGAACAGAAGTGAAAGGTCTTGTCTGTAGATCTGATGACAACTATGGGGTTGAGATAGAAGTACTGTGAAATGAAGTCTAAGAGAAAATAATTAACACAGACTTAAAATTGGGTTTCCATTTTTTGGGGGGGTTCCATTTTGCCTGCTAAAAACAACACACAAGGGGCTGGAGAGATGGCTCAGTGGTCTAAAGCACCTACTTAGAACAAGCTTAAGAAAAGCATCAGGGACCGCGGTTCAATCCCCCAGCACCACATGCCAGCCAGCCC
>NW_004524977.1:331810-345869 GCF_000260255.1 Octodon degus | reverse complement strand
ATCTGTGTATTCAAAGTGGTTAGGATAGATATATAGTTACATTCTCTTAATGAGTAGAATGATTTGTTCTAATGGTGTTTGTAAATAGGATCTCAAGTCTGCATCTTGTACAGTAATTAACCACTAAGAAGAATGTTTGCCATGTGTTAATTATTGAAACTGTCCTAGCGATTTGATTTGAAACTGTCCCATTGGTATTTGTTTATCAATAAAATTATGAAAAGAAAGAAAAGGAGAAAAAATCTAAGCTTATGAATTATTTTATGTAAAAATGAAAGGCTCCATTAATTGCCACATGAAAGTGAAATCAGTATGATCAATATTAGAACCAGATGTCAAAGAGTAATTTTTAATAAATTTGTTATGTAAAACATATTTGTGTCAACTGAATAAAGTGAATATGATTATATAATTTGGATTAAATTGGGCATTATATTTATGAAAAATAAGAAAACAATATTGTTTCATTAATTTGTTCAAACAACTAGGCAATCAAGTAGAATAGGAGTAGGATGAAAGAAATGAACATTTTTATTTGATTATGAATTAAACACGATCAAGACATATAATTGTACTTTTTTTCAGTTTCCTACTTCTCTATACCTTGAGATACTTTCAAATTTTTGAAATTTTTGATATTGTTTCATATATTATGCATTGAATTTTGATACCCTGACCCAATAATATTCATTTAATTCCAAATGAAGGGAAAATACCCTAAAGTAAAGTACCACAGAACATTTGGTTTATATTAAGAAAGAAAATGGTCCTGGTGGGAACTGAAATGTCTTTCCCTGATACCTTAATAAAGAGTGAGATAATGTTATGTGACCAATTAGCTCCCTAGTGGGACTTTTAAGATGCCTAAGTTTAGCAAAGTTTTAATTAGTATGAGAAGCTTGTGCATATGTGTGGATATATGTGTAGTGTGTGTGTTTAAGAAAGTTTGAACAAATGCCTTGCTAGGTTAATAACCATTGGCTTCAATGTAGTTTCTAGCTACTGCTAATACTATATGTATTTCTACTGAATTTTTGAAATGTCAAAGCTTCAGAACCTATGGCACTATACACAGTGTATAGCTAAAAATCTTATTTTCAACATTTGTTCTCACACATTATTACCAGTAAAGACATTGAAAGGCAATGGGCTGAGGTTATCTCATATACAGTATAGTAAAAAATACTTGAATTGTGAATTAAGGACTCAAAATGAAGGCTTCCAGTAACTGCCCAATCATTTCATCTCTCTAATCCTGAAGTCCACAGTAACAAGGGGCTGTATATATTTATCAAAGCTTTATTTAGTCAATTGTTCACACAAAAAGTATTTATCAATGGAAATTAAAAATAATGCCTCAATTAGGGTGTCAAATTGGCAACAATGAATTAAACAAGAAAAGCTGAGTGGAGCTAGAGTAAAAAGAAGAAAGGTAAAAGAATAGCAGTTCCAATGCCAAGTCAAGCCAGGTACAACTGTATTTAAGAATATCAATTTAAACTTAGTAAGTTGAAAAATAGTCTCAAGCATTAGAAGACAATTGCAGAAGATTCAGGTTTGAACTAGGGGAGAGTCATGACAACCATGCTAAATTAAGATATTTACACCTGGGGTCTGAAATTTGGTATTGTGTTGTGTTATGACTTTATTTCTTTATTTTTATAAAACCACATGTGAGATAGTCCCAAAGTCTTTTTGTTTCACAATTTTAGGTTTAAAGAGTATAAGTCCAGTGAGCTTTCAAGTTTTAAGTTTTGAATTCAAGGAGTAATAAAATTATTCTAATGAAACCTCAGGAATTTGTTATAGTTTAGGATATGCATAAAATGTTAGAATGTTATCAGTACTTACCAAAGTATGCATCATTTTCTTTCCTAACATTTTTCATATGTAAGTTCACAAATGATGATAAATAGGTTTACCATTTTGGTAGTCACATAAAAAGATAAAATTGTGTTTATCATTCACAAGGGGTGCTCACTCTTTATATCTATATGAGGCCTGGTGACTACAAGTCCAGTTGTCAAATTTTTTAATAAACTGAATAGTTATTTGCTTCTGCACAATATATCATACTTACATAGGAATAGCCAGGAGAGAACATGAAATAACCACACACTCTACATGCTACAGTGCTAAATACTTATGGCTCAGAGTTCAAGGATTCCCAAGCACTGTGCCCCAAACACTCCTTGTTTTGTACCCTTGTTTTGCTTGGTTCCATACAGAGATCCAAACCATAAAGAGGAAAAATGACTTCTACCTCTAATACATCTGTTCCAGCCTACAGTCACCCTCCACCTTCACCTGTGATTCAGTTGTTCCAGCCCACAAAGACCCTCCCCTAAAAAACCCTATAAAATTGCCTCTCCCCTTTTATTCAGAGCTGTATTCATCCACTGGACAGCCAGCCCAATTGTTGCTACCCCCAATAAATCTTCTCGAATCAGAATGCCTACTCTGATCAATTGCATGGTTTCATATCTAATAAATGCTATCTTAAAAGAAGCCAAACTGCCAACTCCTCTACAATTGTGCCTACTACACAGAAATGCATGAGATCACAATTTTGTTTCATAAATATCTTATAAAGATCAATTCTTTTCATCTGAAATATCTTCATATAAATGCAGGTTTGGATTAATATTTTGATCCAAAGATAAACAACAGATATAAACAATTTTACACTGATTTTCATAGATATTTAATTTTAAATATAGAGGGATGTAATGAGTCAGCAACCACAGGACAGTTTTGAGTAACAGTTGTGTACATCATGTCAGGAAACCAAAACTAACAATCTACTTACTTTCAAACCACAATGGCGAGCACTCTAAAAAAGATGAAATTTTACTTCAAATATTAAAACCAATAGTAGAAATTGAAACCTTTAAGCTCATTAATTTCTAAGATATTCTAACAATGTTATTCAGAGTAAAGCAACATATGCTATGTAATAAAATTTACTACCTGAAGCAAGGCATAAAGCAAACAGTAAAATGTTAGAAAACATTTCACCAAAGAAGCAACACCACACTTCAGGTCTGCTCTGGAATTGAGATTGGAATCACCTGTAGAGTCAGGACTTTACCTCAGTTATACACTCTGATCTCCATATGTAGTTTATTCTATCTGACCTGCAACATTTTGTTCCCTAGTGGCAGCATAGGGTGAAAGTGAGGGATGATCTTAGCATACCATCCCTAAGCACACCTGGTGACTATTCACCATGGTCCCATCAAGGGTATCCATGATGACCTGCATGTGGTGCATGAAGTAGAACATGACAAAGACAAATCTGTGGTACTCTTCAGTGACCCAATCTTGAGATATGCACACATGGCTAGTGCACCCACACTTTTCAAAAGTATACTTCATACTGTTGAAAGATGTGAGAGAACTCAGGTTGTCCACCTTGAGGGCCATCATGACTTCCATATTGGGAGAAGGGAAAAAGTAACACATGGTCTTTGAAACCCTAGCCTAAGGTCCTCAGAATTGAAATGGATCTTTTCCTAAGTATTAGTGAGAGTGAGCATAACATAACTAGTTTGGCTTTCTTGATTCAGCCTGTTTGTCAGTTGGCTTCCATCTGTGGGGGCTTAGTTGTAACAGGTTGTTCCACACAGTCCTGCCCATCTCCAGAGGTGAGACTACAGAAAAAACAGAAAAAAACAATTAAATACAATTTTTAAAATATTGAATATTCTCTGGGTTTTGTTTTTCTTGCTTGTAATCTTAACACTGTGGAAGAGAGGCTGAAACAGGATGATTGCTGTGAGTTAGAAACCAGCCTGGGTTCCATAGTGAATTCAAGGACAGCCTGAACTACAGATTGACACCCAGTCTCAAAAAAATATTCATGATTGCAAGCATTTTGTGACTTTTCTAGTACAAAGCCAAAAAGTTCACTTTCACAGACATAGCAAACTAATTTCATGATCTGAAATCCTTTTTCAGTATTGATTCATATATTATGGATACATTTGATTTATTTCAGAAATAAAAACAAAAATATAATTGTGAGCTATTAAGAATGATTCAATGATCTTAAAAGTCAGAAAGAGAAGATTTAGAGCTATCAATAAGACACCAGGTACAATTATAAATGCAGTATGAATCTTCTTTTCTATAGGTTGAATAAAAAAGTGAGTAAAAGGACTTAAATTCTGTGATTTCAAATTATATAATCTAATATGACACAGACAATTAGAAATTATAGCATCCTCATTAGTTTATCCAATGTACAATCTGATGTAATACATCCAGTTAATGTGATTTGCAGTTCAAAAAGGTTTTCCTACCATGAAAAATCAATAATAACAATGTAAGGTGATAGCCATGTTAATCTGTTTGATCAAGCCACTCAATATTTTCATAGATGTATCAAGGTGTACATTTAAATATCTGTATAATTTTTGTCAATTCTTCCTCAAGAAAGCTATAAAACATTTTTAGAGTTAATAATTATAGTTCATTACAGTGCTAGTGACTTTTCTTATAAATTATGTTTAATTATGTTCACTGCACCCCATATGAGTTTGGCAATAATTGGGAGAAGCACAAAATTATATTTTGTTAAATATGTCTCCCCTTCAATGAACATTAAATAATCTTTGCAAGTTACAAACTCTTTTGCATTTTATGAGATTCTCTAATTACTTTATCCATTTTTGCTCAGTATTTGTTTTTTAATCTTCATGAAATATCTACAGAGCTAATACTATGTGTACACAAATAATTTAGATGCTATATATTTCTCTATTATGTGAAATAGTCCAATAATTGGTTATGTATTATCTGTGTCTGATTTAGAAACTCTTTAGTATAAAGCATTGACTCTGTTGCTTAAAGAATGTTGTACTGTATATTGCTGTTGGGGAAAATTAATATTGGGTTAGATAAAAATACCTTATATGATCACAAAATCTTGTCCATTAACTGATTATGTTAATTTTCATGTGAAAAAGTTAGTTCTTGCTACCTAATAAACATCTCTTGCAAGCCACACAATTTGTCAAGCAATTGAATTCCATTATGAACATAACAAACATTGTTTTTTACCTCTTTATCCAGAAAATAATTACAACAATTACATAGCAGAAGAAACAAATGTAAGATATTTATCCTCTGAAAAAATTTCACTACAAAACAATTATTTGGCATAAAGGTTTAAAAAAGCATTATAGACAAATATTGGAAAATAAATCTGTTTCTGTCCATTGAGCAAGAAAAGTAACTGTAGAGGTGGGTATATCTGTGTTTTGAAGATTGTTATACTATCCTCGAGTGTGTTTCCTGTACATCCCTGTCTTAATTACTTCTCTCATGGTTGAGAAAGAATACCTAACACACAAAGATTTTTTTTTGTTTTTTTCGGAACTGGGGATTGAACTCAGGCCCTTGCCAGGGAAGTGCTTATTCTATTGAGCCATCTCCCCAGCCCCCCAGCACACAAAGTTAAAGGAGGAAAGTGTTCCTTAGTTTAGAGTTTGTGGAGTTTTTAACCCATAATCAGCTAGCTCCAAGGCAGTATGGGATATGGCAGAGGGCCAATAGTTCATGCTGGTGGGACAGCAAAAACAAAATGAGAGAGTAAGACAAGACTTTTTCTGTCCCTTATATTGTGTGTAGTTTATGGGGATTAGCATGGTCCCAATCCAATGAGTGGACTGATTCAGCAAATACCCACTCTTAATCTCAACACCTTTAATTCCAACATTGCACTGACTATAATCACATACTATAGATTTACCTGCTTCTGAAGAAACCCTATCTAATACTGCATGAGGCTTTGAGGGGCATCTAGTCACATACCACAACATTCCATTGGAATCATTCCCCATTCCTGGTAACAAAATCTGTATCAGTAAATATTTTGCCTAAGAAACAGATGTAATAGTCGTTTTTAGATGTTTAGTCCTAAAAACACACATACTTTATATCTCTCACTAAATAGACTTACAGTGAATCCTTGAAAGAAAATACCTGCCAGAGATCTCTTGGAAAACGTTCAATTCACAGAAATAGTCATGCTATTGATATATGTATTCATACAGGTACATTATATGTGACAACTAGAACTATTCCCAGAAAACCTAGAGAGAGCTTCCCTAACATTGTTAGAGAATCACTGATCTCTGAATGTCATCTGGGAATAATGGGATTTGTATTGAAATATGCTTGAGAAGTGCTAAATATATAAATCCTTCCTAATACCTGACAGAGAATATTGACAGAACAAAAATTCAATTATAGAAAACAAAATATCTATCATTTGTAAAAAAAAAAAAACCTCAGAACTATAAAAAGAATACAGTCCTTCTACTATCACAACAGACATACACATACACAAAGAAACACACACACACACACACACACACAAACTATCATTTAATAATATATTGGAATAGTGCTATACTCTAGTTTTACTTGGAGAAAAATCTAACTACATTCTTCTTTTTATTTAGTCCCATAAAAAAATCTGTTTTGTTTTATGCCTATTCCTTGTTTATCAGACAAGTGCAGAAAATAGGGTGAAGACCCCAAAATTGAATCAAGCACATTTTAAGGAAAAATATGTTAAATATATTGTAGATTAAGGAAAAGAGAAGGGAAACTGGTAATCAGAGAGGAGCAACAACATGAAGATTTTAGCACTTCTATCCCTGAAGGCAAGTTCCTTGCAAATGGGTCTGCCCACTGGGAAAGACAGTCATGAAATGTTCTAGCAATTGCTCAAGATGTGGCAAGTTTCATTCTCTTCATTTATATCCAATTAACGTTTCTTTTTGTCTGAACTGAAATAGAACCCAACAAAGAATCCTCAGATATGGAGATTGCATGGAACAAACTTCCAATGAAACAGTTTATAGATGAGTCAAAAATGATACAGTGGAAACAGAGAATTAGTAGCACATCCATTCTGTCAGTCTTACATCCCAAGATTATGTCAACCATGAGTTAGGCATAATATTTACACTAACATATTCACAATAAGAGACTACAAGCATTGTGGTTTTTTTTTGAGCATGATAATGGAAAGTCAGAGTTACATATTGCACAAGGAATTTTTCAGAATATTTCCCACATAATGTTGTTTGGCTTTGGTTTGTTTTTGTTGTCCTTGAAATCTCCTGATTGTGTTGGGTAGCACCTGTTCAGGGATCCCCTCCTGTCCCTCTCTCAGACAGGGGCTTTCTTTCCCCCAGTAAATATATTCTTCTCATAACCACCATTTTTTCCTAAAATTCATTCTTTGGTTTTAGAGAACATGAACTCGTCCCAGGTACTTTTCAGGTCAGGAGTTTCATTTTTCCCCTGTCTCATTTGGAGGTCCCTTTATCATTTGGAGTTCATCCACCAAGATCAGTGGACAGAGGTATAAGGTTTTTTTTTCATAGATTCTGAAATGAAACTCATTTATGTAACAAATTTTTACACTTCAAATGTTGATATGTATTTGCCCATTGCTCATAATTGTTCATTCTTTGCCTCATACAGTTTTGTTTCATATAGTTCTGTTAAAATTGCACACAATTGTTTGTGCTTTGTCTCATATGTTTTTGTTACAATGTTGGTCAAAATGTTATTGGTAAATCTAATTTAAAACATGGAAATATTACAAAATTATGATTTTCTCTAATGAGACATTTTATGACTGCTTTGTACTTGTATTTATTGTATATGTACTGGTATTCCTTGCTTGACTTTAGACAACTTCACTAGAGAGAGTAATAGTAAGCTTCCTAGTGGACTTCTCATGTAAACTTCTGTAAAATGAGACTTAAATCTATCTCAGACTTAGAAAATATACATGCTTGTACATGAAACATGGGACTCCTTTTTCCAACTAAATAACATTGTCAGTAAACGTTCTTTTTTTTTGGCCACCATTCTTAAAGACTTGGAGGACAGGTTTCACTGGGATAGACTGTCTCTGATACCCCTCTACATACTAGAGGAAATGTCATGCCTGCTCTGTTTCTGTTTCCTTTCTTTGATCTTGCTCCTAATTTTTCTACCTTTTTGTACTTTCCATTTTAGAGGCATGTAAAATTAGGAAAACTCTAGACTGTTCCAACTAAGTGAAGGTGCATATGCTAATGCCAAAGACAGGGAAGTCATTTTAGAAAAAGGACACATACCTCATCGCTGGGTCAGAGGAAACAAAGAGGAACTATGCCCATCCAGTAGGACACATATAAAAGCCATATCCCATTTTAGTGTTCTGGGCAGGTCTCCTTTGGGAGGCTAAACCTGAGACACAGTGGAGAGAACCAAATTTTGGGTGACACCAGAAGGAGCTATCTCCAAAAGCAGCACACTTATGGGACCAAAATACATTTAGTGTAAGGGAGGATCCCAACCTTTATCCTAGCTCTAGTTATTTAGATGCATATGAGATAAGTTTTGGAGTTTAAAACCCTTACTGTAAAGTGCTAGGTAATCTTATTCAGGCTGTTAACTATTCCTAATGAAACTCAGAAAAATAGTGGTTCCTCTGACAGCTATAAATGCTCTTAGAGCAGCTGCCACTCTTTGAAGCAGAGGACAGGATTCCTCAGCATTTCTTTGGTGAATCCCCATTGAAACCAATGGCTGATGGAGTGTTGACCAGAGAGACAGCTAGATACCTTTCTGAGTACTGATCTCTGGTTGTGTGAGCCAATAGAAACTGAGAACACCTGAGGGATCATGGCCAGAGCTACTCTCTGGCAGATACCTAAAGGTGCTTGGTGGAAACTGGCTTTTGACCATTGAAATATCTCCACTTACCCCCCATTTTCTCCTGTCTTTCTGATAGTAAACTAGAAATTCTACCTGAGCTTTTCAGTAGAACAACTTAATTAGCCACTCCTCCAGAAATCAGGCTGTAGCAGTTGAATAGTTTACATTCTACATTAGCTATTAGGGGAAATGATTTACATCTGTGCCTTAAACATTAAAAGTAAAAAAGAAATTGTGCCAGCTGTATTGTGTTTTTACCAACATGTAAAATGTGATGCTAGGTGATACATATGAGTTTCACCTGCGAGCTTCAAATTTAAATCTTGCTTGGTTGCTGAAAATGTTTATCTAGGTGATTAGATGGAAAACACAAGGGTATGGAGACTTGGCTCAGTGCACGGAGTCAAATCCCTCCAGTCAATAGTTCTATCTCTAGAACAGACTTTTGTAGCCTGAAAAGTGCTCACTTCCAATTGACCTTTTTATGCAATAGTTATTCTCCCTTCTGTAGACATTCCTGTCACTGGACCAATTGTAACTTAAACTTATAGAATAAATGAAGGTTTTGTGATATGTTTCAGGAGATAGGAATCATGCACCAGTTTGTGGGTGGATAGGCTAATGAGATGTTGTCTCCCTTCTCTCCAACAGGAGCATCCACCTGCTACGCAAGGGATGCCTGGATGGAAGAATCAATTAGAAAGATGATGGGGATGCCCAAAAAGGTAATTTCTATTGAATTCCAGGTTATCTCACAGCCAAAGTCTCTTACTCCTTTAGAGTGCTTCATTAGGCACCAGAAGACATTTGATCCTTACATGCTGAAAAAGCCATTTAATCCAATTGGAATGCAGAAGAAAGTATCAATTATGATGCTACTTTACAATGAGAAAGATGTAAAAAGAAGAAAAATGGTTAAAAAAAGTCTTACGTTAAGAAAATCATTGGTACATAGTTTTAAAATGTAGATGTGAGCTACAGGAGAACTAAACAGTTCAGGTGTTTAAGGCACTCACTATCCTGGAGCCTAAGGCTGCTCCTTCCTAACCTTTGGAGCCTAAGCACAAGACAATCCTAATCACTGCTTTGCCCCATATTGCTGAAAGTAAGGCTTCCCCTATTTGCCTTTCTAGTCTAGAGGGTGAAGCCTCTAGACCAGCTGCAATTTGAACTTCTACAGGGCTACACCCCTTCTTAGCTAAATCTATGCAAGCCTTTCAAGGATAGTACCCTTTAGAAAATGAAAATAGACAATTTGGAACTTCAGAATTCATGTGCCTTTTTCTCTGTGATCTAAAACAGGTAATGTCAGAACTTAGAAAATCTTTAGATGACCTTGATAAGGGCATTGATGTCTTTAGAGGACTTACTCAGACTTATAAACTAGATTAGAAAAAAGTAATGTTAATCTTAAGCTAAGCTTTGACTTCTATGAAAAGGCAGGCAGCGTTGTAAGCTACCATTACATTTGGAGATAAATATCATATTGTTAATTTTAAACAACCAAAAGATAGACAACCAGCAGAACTACCTGTTCCCACTGGATCCCATATAATCAAACTTCTGTTGGCCTAACAGAATCTCCAGATAGGAGATTCAATAATACATTTTCTTTCATGGGTATATTCTTGTAAGTCTAAGAACTAGAGCAGGGTTCAGCTACCAAATTTTAGCTATTTACCAGGAGAAAGATGAACACCTCTCTGATTTCTTATAATGTTTAATAAAGACACAGGTAAGACATACTTCCTGAGATGCTAATTCAAGGAATAGACAGATTACTCTTACAGATAAATTCATTTTTCAGTCAGATCCAGATATTAGAAAAGAGCTACAAAAGATAGATTTTAGTGTATATATCTTGATACCTTAGCAAAAACTGCTTCTTTAGTGTCTTATAACTCAGAACTGGGAGAAAACCAGGGAGAGAAAGCAAAGAGATCAAAACTGGCTGCCTTTGTTGTGGCCTCAAAACAGATCCTAAGTCTAATTCCCTTGACTCCAAGAAGAGCTCAGTAACAATGAAATTCATCTGCTAATGAGGTTCACCTACTACTGGTGTCAGAAACCAGGACAGCATAAGAAGCACTACCTTAAGAGGTCTATAACCCATACCCTGACTATCAAGGCAGCCACTAGAAGTGAGGCTGCATTCTGATGTGGGGCAGTGGTCCAGTATGACCTGGGCCTGTCTCTTCCCTCTGGTCAGACAGTTGTCTCTACCTGTCATCTCCATAGAGGAGACTATAGAGGAAAAAAATAGCCTATTTCTGGACACTGGTACAGGTCTCTTAGTCTTTCTCCAACCCTGACCTTCCTTACAGTAATTGTACATCAGTAGAAACAGACTTTAGAAGACATTTTGCCTTAGTTGTGACTGAGATGATTCTCTCTTCGCTCATTACTTTCAGTTATGCATAAAAGCCTAACTTTCATCCTAGAGAGCTTTTACCCTGTCTAAATACTGCAATATATATTCAGGTTGCTAACTACTCAAAATGGTGCTGAGACTGATTTCTTACAAAATATATATATATATATATATATATGTGTGTGTGTGTGTGTGTGTGTGTGTGTATTTTATGGAAATGTCTACAGGGTGTTCAGGGTCTCACTACTAGATCAGACTTGTAGTGATCCACCTGTTTACAGTCTCAAAAGAGCTGTGATCACAGGCTCATGCCACCATGTCCAGTCTCATTTGCCACTTCAGTGCAGCCTGAGAAAAGAACCGATTATGGCAGGCCAGGGGTTTGAACCCCCAAGCCCTGCACCTGCTTGCAGGCACTTTAATCCACTGAGCTTTTTGTCCAGCCCTGTAATATTGATATATATCATTATTCATGTACAAGGACTTACAAGGTATTTCATGTGTTAAAATAGATTCCCCAAGGACAAATAAAGTCTTGTCAATGTAAAAATGTTCTGTCAAAAGTAAACAAAAAAGGGGATATAAATGAAGGATCATTTTGTAGCAGAACAAAATATATATATATATATATATTAGCATAAATATACAGCTCTTTTCTCTTAGTTCAGTGAAAAGAAGATTTTGAACTAATAGTGTTTAGACAAGATATCATATCTGCACCTTGTACTAGGAATAACTTCTACAAAGACAACAATATGCAATGTATTAATTATTGAAACTGAACTACCAACCTGTTTTGAAACTATCTCATTGCTACTTCTTTTTCAATAAAATTATTAAAATATAATTTCAAAAGGTTCTAAGGACACTGAATACACAGTGTCCAATAGCTTTGGGCCTATAGATAGAGCCAGATCTTATATTTGTAACATAGAACTCAGAGCCATAATGTTAAAAGGGGAAATGTCTCAGCAGTGCCCATTGCTTACAATGGAGACCAACTCTAAAGCACTGAATGGGACATTGCTTTCACCTGAATGCTGTGCATTTCATGATAAGTATATTAAGTTAGCCTGGCTGATTTCTGATGTAACTCAGATATTTCACGCTGATAGTTAATACAGGTGTGAACAATCTTAACTAAAGCTAGAGGGACTTATAGCACACTGTCAAACTCCATGAATAAAGGGATCTAAAAGCCAGTGGGTTACAATTGCTATGCCTCAAAAGGTTTATAAACTTACCTATTAACTCAAATATTAATGCCTTAATTATACACATTATAATTTCTCAGAAAATTTGTTCTTTCCTAAAAGATTCCAAAACTCAGGTAATCATACAGGTAAATATTATAACAAATTTTCTAGACTACTTTTAGATTCCTTTTACTGAGATCCACCAGATTTTGTCTATAGAGACATATTAAGGCCTTAACTAACTGTATACCTCATACAACCCAGATGAATTGAGTCTCCTGAAGGTTTCCTGCCCTATTACAAGAGAAGTTGCTCTCATATTCTTTGGGCAGGAATGCCTGCAAGAGGCCTTAAAACCAAAAACTTATATCTTAGTGGGCCCCTGGTATCTGACATAAGCTGCAGAAGTTAAAAGGGTTTGCAGAAATACATTTGACTCAGTTGAGGTGTTTAATAGCAATGAGAATACAAAATAAAATTATAAACAAAAAAAGAGAATAATGATACCATCAGCTTAAAGAAACAAAGGCCAGTCAGAAAACAGGGAAAAAGTTATGCTTCCCTGGATCTCCACAGAGAGAAGAGATTTTTCAAACAAAAATGGCCAAAGCAACTAGAGAAGGATAGAAAGGTGTTCATGATGGAATCAGAGAAAGTTTCAGATTGATAAGATCATGGGTGTTTGCCTCTCAGCTTGAGGGAACCTATGTTAACAGCCAATATAAGTAGAAAGCCTGTTAGACATTTGATAGAATTTCATTCAGATTTGTAGGTAGTTATCCAGCCAGTGGTCCCATTTGCAAACTGGAGAACACTCGGTGTTTTACATAGGTCCTGAAATTCATGTGCCACCAGTAATAATAGTTGGCCAGTTTATTTGACATAATACCCAATGGCCATAGAAGATAAAAAAGAGATTAAACCCCACATTTAAGAGATCTCTGGGTGCTGGGGAGACAGCTCAGTGGAATAAGCACTTGCCTGGCAAGCTCAAGGACCTGAGTTCAATCCCCGGTGCTGAAAAAAAAGAGAGATCTCTGTAGATCTTTTGTCAGTGCCAGCCATCTGGATGAATCACAGCCCTTGCTTCACCAATTTATTTTCTGTGAAAGCCTGAGAGAATTTTTTCTCTCTATGTGACTCTCCTTAAGTACACTATATATTGTCGATCACTTTCCTCTGCAATCCCATATTCTACAAGGTGCTGTGCATGGTCCCAGAAGACAGTGCTACACAAAATGACAATGAGAAGGAGAAAAATGCAATCTCAGACCCCAAGCCCATCCATAACATCGTCAGATAGCAAAAGCTACATTTTCAGTTTTGTAGGTCTTGCTTTAACTTGGTATTAACCATCCAGCAGAAAAGTGGAGCCACAAGTTATAAAAACATAAAGCTATATTAATATGTTGAGCTTTAAAGGGCTCACTTCAAAAACCTCTGATTGCCAAATGTGCTGACAACTCACTACTATTGTGGACTATTTGTCTATATTGGGTTATTCTGCTGAATTCAAGTACCTACAATCTTGGGACTGGCACTAAGTATGAAAAGGTCCTTTAAAGACTTATCCAAACATAGCTTCTCTAACTGCAGTTGAACACACATCTCTGACAAAACAAAACAAGAAAGGTGGATATCATAAGAACCATGGAAGCTAGAAAATCCATCAGATGTGTGTAGGTGGGACTAGACCTCAGTGCTTAAAGCAAACAAGCTACGTCAGTCCTAAGGTAAACATCCTGTCTGCTTAAGGTCAGCT
>NW_004524977.1:328680-331361 GCF_000260255.1 Octodon degus | reverse complement strand
ATAATTACAAACTTTAAAATGTTATTGCATTCCAGACCCTTCTGCTAATGCCTCAATGGCTGCTCAACATAGATATCAAATCAATGGTATGTGAGATGCTAAGGTCCAGTGGACCTTATCTTTATCATATTTATTGGAAGTCATTACTGTCTACTTGGTGAAAATCATTTTTGCCTGTATTCATAATTATCCTGCTGGAATTCTAGCCCAGGCCCGGTGAGTGTGTGGGAGATCTTCCAGCTACCTTGTGCCAGCGGGACCTACTGGTCCCAACCCAGGCACAGCGTGGATGAGATGCTGTTTCACTCACTTGGAATGCCCCCTTTCACTCCGTAGTACCTCATCACACCCTACCCACAGAGTAGGAATTTCTGTTGCTTTCAGGGAAACCCCAGATCCAGGCCTAGCCCAGGCCCAGTGAATGTGTGGAAGAGCTGCCTCTCCCCCCTACTCCACCTTGTCCCCTCCAGACTCAGCTCAGGCCTGGCACACAGGCCTGGGTGAAACCCTGCAACTGCAATCCCTGCAGAGAATGTAGGGGACAGAACCACACAGCTAGTCCAGGAGCAGAATATCTTGCCAGAGGGACACAACAGGTTCACCCCAAAGGGCAGCAGCAGGAAGGAGCTGAGTACAGCAGCCAGACCCAAGCCAGGCACCATTGGATAAATCCAAACTTTGTAGATTTGCACCTGAACTTCAGTAGGTGCTAAGGTTATAATGGCAACAAAGATCTACAACAAAGGTCAGAAGACAGTGCTACACAAAATGACAATGAGAAGGATCAAAATGCAATCTCAGAACCCAAGCCTATCCATAAAAAGTGCAGAGGACACTAACACAGAACAAATTGGGAATCACACAGCTGAAAGCAATGAATCAACGGCTTCTGAAATAAAGAAACTGCTGCAGAAAAGTATAGAGGAACTCAGATTGCAAAAGAAAAAAGAAATTCCTGAATAAATAACATCTTCAGTAAAGAATCAAATGCAGAAACATATGGAGGAAACCCAATGCCCACCCAGAACATGTGCAGAGGACACTAGCTCAGCTCAAATGTATGAATTAATAGTGTCAATAATAAATAAGCAATAGCAGAAAGTCATAGAGGAACTCAGAGCAGAATTCTTTTCTGAAATAAAAAAAGAATTCTCTGAACTCATAGAATCTTAAGTAAAGAATCAACTACAGAAACAGGGAGGAAACCCAATCTGAAAAAAACACTGCAGTAAAAGAATTTATAACTGTTTCTAAAGAAGACATTGATAAAAAAATAGAAGAGATTAGAAAAATGACGGATTCCTTGAATGAGCAATAGAGGAAAGAAATAGATCACAAGAAGCAGAGTCAAACAGATATAGAGGAATTTAAAATCTCAATCACAAGCTTACAAGACCATTTCAGTGAAAGTGAAGACAGTTTCAGAGTTTGAAGGTGCTGGTGCAGCTAGTGAAAAGGTAAGAAAGGATCTCTTGAAAACAACTAGGATGCAGGAAAAAAATAATCCATCACCTTCAAGATGATGCCAAGATGAACAATGTGAGACTAATAGGCATCAATGAGAAAGGAGTCAATAAAAATGACACAATTATCCTGCTGATGTCATTATTTGACCCATACATGTTTAATTGTTCCTTTGACTTTGTCTCCTCCAGATTTAAAGCTGTTCCACCTACCCAACATAAAAATGCCTAGTGTCTATTGAGGGCCTTCAGATAGACCCTCTGGAGATAATATCTCTGACTGCTACTTCACAACTAGGACCCCTTTCAGCCTGAAGAAGCCAGAGCGATCATTTTCCATGATTCCCTCATGGCAGTTCCAGTTATTTCTTCGGAGGGGGCAATGTTATAGGCAGCTGAATTAGATAGAAATATTATAGGCAGTTAGACAGTGCTAGGATCTCAAAGAGAAAATATGGAAGACAAGGTGACTTTCAATTTTGGAAGAGACAGACATTCCTTGCTGTGGCCAGACCTCAAGACAAAAGAGTAAACAAATGTACCCCCATACTTCCTTAGGGATAGGCACAAGTGATTGATATTCTAAATAAGTATCAATCACCTTAAAAAAGCCCAAAAGAATCACTAACCCAACCCCCAACAGGAAGAGACCCTGTTCCTCATTCATGCCTACCTCCTGCCTCACTGACTTCCCCCATTTGGTACTGGATTTAATCAATTTCATCTGAGCAATGGTACTTGTAGCCTCATTGATTGACCATAGTTTTGTCCCACCTCATGCCCACCTATTCTCATATTCTCCACCACCTTAGACCCACCTCACTCTATGGTTTTACTCTATAAAAGTCCCTGGAAAAGAAAGCTTCCTGGGGACCACACGCTCAGGGACACCCCTTCTGTCCCTCTCTTGTATATGAGCTTTCTTTCTCCCAATAAATACATTCTGCTCATAAAAAAGGCAACTGTGTTTATATTTTTATTTTGAGGAGTTATTGAATAGAGAAAAATATAAAATCAAAAATGATAAGTGACATATAAAATGTAATCCTGAGGATCCTTCCCAAACCTTTCTGAGTTCCGATTCTATTCAGGTTTGCACTCTCCAAGTTAATATTTGCACTGTAATGAAATTTTGAGTCTTATCCCAAGAACTACTCACTATTGGTCAGTTAGATCGCTCTGATTATATATGAGTGTTTGTTCTCTGAACAGAGTTGC
>NW_004524977.1:290860-306883 GCF_000260255.1 Octodon degus | reverse complement strand
TGATTTTTTCTAATGGTGTTTGTAAGTAGGATCACAAGTCTGCATCTTGTACAGCAATTAACCACTAAGAAGAATATATGCAGTGTATTATTTGTTGAAAAAAATATGTATAAATGCATGAATTGTGATATTGCGGAAACACAGATATGTGAATGATCAATAAAGTTTGCAATGTAACCTGAAAAAAAATAAAAAAAATAAAATGTATTGAGAAAAAAAAAGATTTCTTTTATTAAAGAATTCATCATGATTCTCTTGAAATCAAGAGCTCATCTTTATTATGTTCTCTGTAGTTTGCAAACTTCAGGTGTTATATAAGAAATAAGAATGTTCTAAACACTTTGTCATGATTAATAAGAGAAGCATGTTAGTCATATATTTCTAGAAGTTCCTTTTTGAAACTAAATTTGAAAATAAGTATTTGTAATATAAATCTATTTTATGTATTTTGAAATAATATCTTAAGCCAAATTCTGTGTTTCAAGTATCAATTACTTTATATCTGTTGAAATTGTTAAAAAATTATTCACAACTTTTGTTGTAATTAGTAAAGTACATTTTATTTAGAGAACAAAGAGATTGTGCTCAACTTACAATACACGGAAAAGTATAAATTTATAGACAAGTAGCAGAATTGCTTGGAAAGTACAAAAAATTACTAACAATTCTGTGATAAATGCTATTTTGTGACCTGGTAAATCACAGTGACAATTGTGTTCACAGAAGACCAGTGTACTGAGATACAGAAGGCAGGAAATGATGAATTCAATGAACTATCTAAAATTATCTGATAACTGGGGTGGGAAGATAAAAAATGTACTCAGATATCAAGGGTAAGGGAATTTTGTTAAACTGATTAAGCATGATCCCCCTAAAATTAGAATAAATGAGCTAAAGACAAAACTGAAGGACTCAGAGTAGGCATACTCATTTGGCCAAGGGGAATTTTTGTTAGTTGCTAAATTTAGCAACATATACAGTGGCTCCTCATCTTTAATCCATTATCTTGCTTTTCATGCTTTCAGTTATTCCCAGTCAACTGTAGTCTGAAAATATTACATACAAAATCATAGATGTACATAATCATGCATTTTGTATCACAAGCTGTTCTCAATTCCAAGGTGCATTCTCAAGCAGAGTTATGCTGCTTATCACATGAATCATCCTTTTGTCCACTGTATGATCCCTATGTACACTATCTGTTTGTTAATCACTTATTAGGTTATGTGGTCATTCCTAGGATTGCTGTGATTGTATCCTTGTAAACTTTGCTTGTCATTCTAATGCTATATCACAATATCAAAGTCACTCGCCTCACTTCATCTCAGCATGCAGTCATTTTCTCACCTAACATAGTTGTAAAAAGTATGAGTACATTACAATATGAAATTTGAGAGAAACTACAGTTCTATAGATTTTGTTACAGTACATTATCATAATATATTATTTTGTTATGTTGCAGTTAGCCTCCAACTGTATCTATTTTATAAATTGAGCTTTATCATAAGTATAGGACAAAGCTTGTTATAGTTACCCGTCTATATCTGTGTGCTCCATATATGTGGATTCAACCAACTCAAAGTTGAAAACATTTTTTAAAATATGTCTATACAAAACATATAGAGACATTTCTTTCTTGGCAACTTTGCCTACTATACAATACAGAATACCAAATATTTTCATTGTATTAAATATAAGAAATCTAGATATATATCTATATATATAGATAGATGTTATTTTAAGATACTACAACAATTTATATGAAACAAGTAGTCTCAGATTTTGGTATCTGCAAGTGTGCTGGAACTAATTACTCATTCATGACTAATTTTACATATGTATTGGGTTTAATACTACATGAGGTTGCAAATGTCCACTGAGAGTGCTGGAACATACAACCTGACAGTGTTTCTCAAACTTTTATGCTCTGAAAAGCCATGCAGAGGTCTTGTTCCTGTGCAGATTCTCATTCAGTGCAGTGTAAATGCAGGTTGATAGTTTGTATTTCTAGTAGCAACTAAGTAAGGTTGTTTAGACTGCACAAAGACACACATTTTATGTGGCAAGTCTGATTCTTTAAGATTCAGACAGATAAATGAATAAAGGATTATCCATTTACATATTGCCATTTTATATGAATATTGTGGCAGTGGGTATTGAAACACCTTTTTGCTGAGCTATAAGCCAGCTCTTTTTATTTTTAATTTTGAAATTGTGTATTGCTAAGTCAGTAAATTTCTCAGTCTAGGCTCAAACTTTCAGTCTTTCTGCCTTACTGCACCACCATACCCAGCCTTGTCATTATATTTTGTTGGATTTAAATTTCCTGTGGCTTACACCCCTACTTTTAAAATTAAAGCAAAAATGTTCCTGATAAAATTTTTATTGCCATTAAATCAAACATTATTACATATTATTTGTATTAAATGAAATGTTTGCAATATGTATTAGTGTCATTAAAGGGATGAGTACATGGTAAATTCTTTTAAAATTATGGTTAATTTTATTTTTAGGCAAAATGTCCTAAACACAGCTCTTTCTTTACATTTTAGGATTTTAAATTGTATGAAGAGTCCATTATTATTTATGTCAGGAATTCTGAACTTCTAGTGCATTTATTTTTATCCTGTTATCTAAATCAAAGATGATAAAACACTAGAAAGGGAGAGAAATTCATGAAAAAATTAATGCCTGCCCTTGATGCACTCAAATCACAGAAAGTGGTCTGCTTTCATCCTACCAAATGACATTAAACTTCTCAGATCAAAACAAATACAGGGACGCAGCACAGGAACAAATAAATTCTAATGCCAAGAAGGTATAATTGGGATTTTAAAAATAATATTACAAAAGAATAGAGATTTAATTATAAATCAAATAATCTTATATCGCAGGCTGGAAAATTAGGAGAGTGCTCATTATTTTCTAAAACAATGTGGTCTGACATTCAAAATGTTTTCAAGGAACATTTTAAATATTTTAAAGCCTTAGAGCTCCCTCCTGTGTTCATAGTGGTGCTAACCTTTTCCTGCCTGCCTGTTCTAGATCTCCATCCATATCAGGTCAACAGTCTGCAAATGAGAGAACTTCATTGTCTTTATTTCATCAGTCAAGGTGAAATTAACATATTTTTTGGTTTTCGTCACAAGACCATAGTAGGAAGGAATTTTTCAGTATAAATTTCCAATATTTATTCAAATTAAATGTGTATTCATTAATTTTCTTTTGTATCTTTTTAAATACAATACTTTTAGTCATAGAAAATGCATGTATGGTGGAATGTTTTGCCAACTTATTTGACAGCTATAGAAATAGAATCTATAGTCTGAATTTCTAAAATTAATCTGACATAAAAATCATCATGTAATTATGTACAATTTATTGTGCAAAATACCAGGAAAAAATGAAGACACGGTTCTCTCTAAGGCTAATAATTATGCAATTAAAATACCTGCATACCTCACTACCTCACCTATGTGATAAAAGAGTAGGCTTAATTTGAGTAGACTGAAAGTTACCTTGCATTTGGTTACAGATATAACTACTGAAGCTCCTCTTTTGATGGGTAACATGCACAAATCTTTATGCACAATCCCAGTTGATTTTTCTTTTCTTTTCATTTTGTTTTCTTTTTTAATAAAAGAAGGTGATTTATTAAGAAAGAGTGAAAAAGAGAAGACAGATAGCAACTGTGGTGATGTAGGGATCATCAGAAAATGAAAGTCCTTCCCAGGTAATTACTTTTATGGAACAAGTTAGGTGTATATGGAGATGCACACCTTCTGTGCTTCTTGCATGTGAAATGCAATATTACTTTTGTTGATTAAAGTATAACTACAGTTCCATCAAATATGTAATGGCCTGAATGATATGTGATTGCTAGTGGAGTTTATTAAAAAAGTGATTTCCATTTTAGATGGTCAGGGAAACATATGCTCTTTAAAACATAGATATGCCATTAATCTCTAGTAAAAAAGGTTGCACAGTAGTTGGTTACAGCATGAGTAAAAATGGTTAATAAATTCAACAAAAATTTGATGATATACATGTATTTCTTAAAAGCATATGGTTAGGGGCTAGGGAGATAGGTTAGTAGAATAAGAGCTTGCCTGGCAAGCCCAAAGGCCTGAGTTCAATCCGCCATTCAAAAAAAAAAAAAGCATATGGTTGGAGTAAGTGGAACATTTAAGATGTGGGCTGAATGAGAAGTTCTTAGGTTAGCTAAGGGTGTTGTCCTCACAAGCACTTAAGACAGTTTTGTGAAAATAAATTGTTAGAAATGACTGACTCTGGTCCTTAAGGCTTTCTTTGTCTTCCAGATACAAGATATAATCTTTCTTCCTTCATATCTAACACCATGATCCTCTCAAGCCCTTGGAAATCAGGAAACTGCACTATCATGGGCTATCAGTTTCCCAAATCTCAGTTGAACAGACCTCCTCACAAAGCTAGCTTGTTTCAAGTGTGTCACTAAATTGATAGGAAGCATACTAAAATATCACCACCAATGCAATTTGTGGTGTTTAACATATGAAAGGTGGCATCAAAGTTTATATTCAAGCAAGAGATTATAATTATGGCCAAGGGAAAACAAAAAGATTGTGGGTGAGGAGGACAGCACTTTGCTGAGAAAAGAAAACTGACCTATGGATAAACTGTCCTTTCCATCTTAAATTACTGAGATGGTAGATTCTATTTTATGCATTTTGAATTATATTTTATTTCTTTCAAATATTAACATATACATTTGAAGGAACAATATGATCACATTTTCAAAGGCCTTTTATGTATATCACAGTTTCAATGATTTATACAGCCATAGCATTTTTAAACATCCAGTTTTACATGGAATTTTTGCTTAAGAAAAAAGATTGCTTTCAAATGACTGAGTAATACATACAAGGTGTGCTATTTTCTTCTTTTTATGGTAGTCAGCTTTGCATTACTGTGACCAAATACTTAATATAAGCAACTTATAAGGTAGAAAGATTTATTTTCACTCACAGTTTCATAATTCCAGTTCATGGTCAGTTGCCTCTGTTGCATTTGAACCTCTGGCAATGGCGTGTGGCCTGGTGGAAGCACATGACAGAGGAAAGTGTGCACTTTATGGCAGCAAGGAGACAAAGGAACAGGAAGAGAACAGGATCCTAATGCCTCCCTCAAAGACAACCCTCCAATGATGTCACTTTCTCTTATCGGATCCCCACACTTAAAGGTTTTACCACCACCCACTACGACCATGGGCTGGAAACCAAGCTTTTGACACATGAGCCTTTCTTTGAAGTGCACTTCTCTAAGACATACCACTTCCTGGTATAATCAATATCCTTGACTAAAAAGTAAATGTCTTTCACAGGTCATTTTTATCCCTACTCTCTACCTAGCAGTGACTAGAAATCCTCTCTTCTTTTTTGCTCCTTAAAACGTGTCTTGGCCTATAGTATCTTTTAGGAAGTATTTGGCTGTATGAGTGGCAAACATACATTCTCATAAGTCTTGGCTTCTGTTTTAGTACAGGAAGACCTCTTTGGTTAGTAGGACATTTATGATCTGCCATTAAACAAGAATCATGGTTTACCTTGAGTTTGACAACACCAAAGCATTGATAACAACAGACCAGAAAATACAGAATGAAAGACAGAAGAAATTTTTGTTATAACCTGAAGTACTCTACTCAGGGTGATATACATTCATTCTATGTATTGCACATGTCATGACTTTGAAAATATGTAGTAATCACTCACTAATTTTGTTACTAAGTTTATAAATTCAACTTTAGGTAAAATTGTGATTAATAGCTGTCTTAATTTCTCAGGGATACATTAACAGTTGCCACAAACTTGATGGATTGAAATGTCAGCAATTTATTTCTCATGTCAAGGGTTGAGATGAAAAGTGTCAAGTTTGATTACCTCTGGAATGTCTAAGAAATATTTCTGTGCACATATATCTTAATATTTAATGTTTGTCAGAAATCCTTGGCATGATTTTTTTTAAAATTTATGGCATCGTAATTTGAAATTCAGTGTTTGTCTTTTCATGATCTTATTCTCATGTCTGTCTTACCTGTGTCTGTTTCTCTGTTTCTTTTCTCCTTTTCTCTTGTAATGAAGCCAGTTATTGGGTTTTAGTGCCCAGCCTAGATCCAAGAGGGTTTTGCTTTCATACTGTTAACAAATTGCATCTGCAAGTAACATATTTGTATAAGTTCTCTGGATGAACATGAACTTTTTGAGACTTACTTCAATGTAATAATTAATATAATATAATATACTTGATATATATATATAATATTATACTGTTTTCAATTTTTTTTCATTGAAAACTTATACAGAACTCAAAGAAAAAGACATGTTACAAAGGAAGGGTTAAAGTTACTTCTGGATTCCCTGAATGTTGAACCGTAATTCCTCCTGAAGTATCATTATGGAATTAAAAGCCACATAGAGGAAAATGTGGAAATCAGCAAACTGTAACAGCTCTTGGAGTTAAATTTATCTCAGAACTTATCAAACCTTTGTTTGAAAATTAATTTTGCAATGAAAGACTACCTAGAGGTCTAATACATACCAAATACTAGTAAAATATATGTTTCTGCTATATGATAATTGTTGCTGAGTGACAGAATAAGAATTCATCATATTTACAATTATAGTGGGGAATTCTTTGATTAAATTTGTTGGGGGCCCTCCGTGCATCTATAGCTACTATAAACATCAAGGATAAGAAGTATAACACTCTAGTAACGCTTTTGGTGCCTTACCTCCATTTCCACATTTACATCTTGATTTACATTAGGATATTAATAAAATAAGTACAAAATACTTCACTAAAGGAGAGATTTTTTGAGTTTGGGATACTAAATTACATGTACTAGAATTTAGTAAGATATCCTATGCAAATTTGTCCATATATAATGATGATATTATTTCCTTTATACTCAAGCACATGTCCTCCTGCTTCTTATTTGCACTCTGTTACTCTGTTCTTTGTTCAGAATTATCTCCACAGGGATTGTATCTTCTTTAAGAAAGTTAATAACTGAAAACTTTCATATTATTGTTTTCTAAATTACTTAAAATTCAGGCAATAAACTCAGCATTGTTTCCTGGGCTGTATTTTTCTAGTGACCTCTCCATTCATTTCAGCTTTTTAGGCCTGTTTTGATGGATAGACCTTAGTTCAGTTCCTTTCTTCAGTATTCAATATGGTCATTAAGCCAGTTATATTTGTGTATGTATCAACCTATCTCTGCATTATGAAAATTTGTACTGAAACTGAAGCACTCAGAAATAACTTATGCTGCACTCAGAAATAACCTTCCCTAAATTAAAAGTCCCTCAAATTATTTAGCTGCATAGAAAAATCCATTCAATACTGTATGGTTTCTGGATAAACTCTAGTTGTTCATAGGATGTAGTCAGTGAAATATAGCAAGTCTATTGTGTAGTCTTAGCACCACCCAGTGGCAACAGCATAGACTGGCAGTTTGCATGCTTTTGTTCTCAAGATGTATCCATCACTCTGAAGGCTGCAGAAAAGGTGCATTGTGATACTTCAATGGGTATTAAGCTGGGGCTAAAAATACTGCAAAGTGCCATGAAACGAATTATCAGAGTCCACATTTTAAGTTCCATTAGTGATATTGAACTTAAAGAGTGAAGGTTAAATAAAAATGGAAGGTAAATGGGAAAGTTAAAAAAGTAATATGTACATTTGGGGCAGTCATGAGGCAAAGGAGGAAGAAGAGAAAACAAAAAAATAAACAAAATAAGTAAGAGAGAAAGGTCACGGTTGCAGAATAAGTGTGTAGAAAGGATAAATCATTAAAGTTCCTAACACTTCTTATATTTCAAATAATGTAATCATAATTTAAGCCTCAAAAAGGCCAGCCAGATAGCTCAACGGATTAAAGTGCCTGCTTAGGCAGACACAGGGACTGGGGGGCGTCGATCCCCAGCCTGCTGTGACAGCTTCACCCCTGAGGCGTGCTGAGACAGCAAGTGAGACAGAACGTGGTGGCATGCGCCTGTGCTCCCAGCACTTGGGAGGCTGAAAAGAGGAGTATCACTATGGGTCTGATTTGTGTAGAGACCCTGTAGGCCCTATACTGAATTCATCATCATCACCATCATTATCATCATCACAATCGTCGTCATCATCATCATCATCATCATCATCATCATCGAAGCCTCATAAATACCTAATGAGGTGTCTGTTATCACTCTCACCTGAAAGAAAAGCAAGGCAAAATGTGAACATTAAGAAAAATGTAGGGGCCGGCGAGGTGGCTCAGTGGAATAAGCACTTCCCTGGCAAGCACAAGGGCCTGAGTTCAATCCCTGGTTCCACAAAAAAAAATGTATATTATATCTGATTCACTTTGGCTTGATTTAATGAATTTCCTTTTAAAATTTATTTTAGTTTATAAAAAATTGTATAAATGTATACTACATACATTGTGCTTTATATATGTATACTTTTGAAAATTAATGAGAATTAATGTATTTTGGAAATTCTTGATCCTTCTGTCTTTTTAGAAATCATTCTTCTTTTACTCTGGTAAAGTTAATTGCATCTTTCTTGTCATAAAAGGCAGGAGACAGAATCTATGTTTTGTTTGAATCTGTTTACAAGGATAGGGAATAAAAGCAGTGCTGCTGCTGTCATAGTAGTTTCTTCTAGTGTCAAGGCCTTTTGTACAATCTCAGAAAGTGTGTCTATTAAAGAAAAACATTATGATTTTTTTTTTCAGAATAGAGGGTGAAAGTTGTTTTCATCTGTTATTTGCATCGAATATTTTGTGTGGAATTTATTTTGTCCCCCGAGAAAATTTCAATGGAGGTATAAAAATACTATAACATTATTTATAAATCATAAACTGCATTCATAGCATTAATCTAGTCATTAGCTATTAAATATCTGACACTTAAGAGTGGCCTGGTTTTTGACCTTGTGGTGGAACTCCCTGCAGAGTAGGTAGATGCAACACACAGCAGGCTAAACCAGGAACACACCATCTAGCCAGTGGGGCATAGCAGGTTCACTTCCATGGACCACAGCAGAAAGATGAGCAGTGCAGCCAGACCCAAGCACAGCCCAGTTGGTTGAATTCAAGTTTTGTAAATACCAACCCAGTGAGCTGAGGCATACTGCTAGGCCCAGTGGGGCCCAAACCTAGACCCAGATCTATGGGAGCATCCCCTTGAGACAGAGGTGACAACATGTAACTGGGGTGAACTAGTCTGCTTGGAAGACTCCAGGTATATCAACAGGAGGTAATCAGACAGAACTTAGGGGAACTAATTTAAATACAAATTCCCAATTTTATATCTGCTTAGCTATATAGCCATAACATTTGCTTATGGTCTAAAATTCAAGCCCATTAGTTACAAAAGTTTGTCAATTGCTAACTCTCACAACCCATTATTAGTGTTGCTAGTTGTATTACAGTAAATAGAACACCATATCTGCCTTAACCACATGATCTCATTTTGGTAATAATATCAGGAGGTACTTAGGTATTAACCTCATCAAAGCCCTATACCTAAGAAGAAAGGACAGTGGAAACCAACATCTCACTTTCAATCAATAGAGAGAGAAAAATCTTCAGACACACAAAAAAGGAATCTCTGACACAGAATAGCTACCTAAAGAACAGACTCTTTGCAGAGATGCTCTCATCACAGTGATACAGCTAACTGCTATCAAATTTTTACAAAATGTATTACAGAAATCGCAATGATGAGTTCTCTTGGAAATGTAAAGTGGTAAACACAAGGAGGAAAATGCAATCTCAGACTGCGAGCCAACACAGAACAAACAGAGGAGACAGTAGCACACCTGAAATCTCTGAAATAATAGCATCTGAGACCCCGGAGCATGCTGAGATAGCAATTGAGACTACGTGTTGTGGTGCACGCCTGCAATCTCAGCACTTAGAAGGCTGAAAACAGGAGAATCACTATGAGTCCAATTTACATTGTGAGATTCTATAGACCCTGTACTAAACACAATAAAATAATTAATAATAATAATAATAATAATAATAATAATAATAATAATAATAGCATCTGATGGGCTCTACTTCAGTCTGATAAAAGCCATCAATTACAACCCAACAGCTAACATATTTCTAAATGGGCAAAAAATGAAATCTTTCACTCTCAGATCTGGTACCAAAAAAAGTGTCTTCTATCACCACTCCTATTCAATATAGTTCTGGAATCATTAGCTACAACCATTAGACAAGAGAGAGAAATAAAAGACATGAGGATTGGTAAAGAAGAAGGTAAACTATCATTACTTGCAGATAACATGATAGTTTACTTGGAAGACAAAAAAACTCCACCAAGAAGCTACTACAATTAACACACAAATTCAGTAGCATAGCAGGATACAAAGTCAGTACCCAAAAGTCAATAGCATTCCTCTACCCAGATAACAAACACACTGAGAGGGAAATTAGAGAAACAATATCTTTTACAATAGCACAGAGGAAAATGAAATACCTTGGAATTAATCTAGCTAAAGAAGTCAAAAGATACTCAATGAAAATTACAGTACTCTGAAAAAAGAGATTATAGAGGATCTCAGAAAATGAAAAGATATTATCTACTCCTGGATAGGAAGAGCCAACACTGTGAACATGGCCATACTCTCAAAATTGTGGGGCAGATTTAATGCAATCCTTAGCAAGCTACCACAAACATATCTCACAGACCTAGAGAAATTTTTTCCTAAAATTTATTTGGAACCAGAAAAGGTCTATAATAGCAAAGGTAATCCTAGGCAACAAAGACAAGGCAGGAGGCATTACAATTCCTGACTTGAAATTATACAACAAAGCTACTTAATAAAATCAGCATAATATTGGTAATAAAATGGACCTGAGTATCAATGGATAAGATTAGAAGATACAGAAACATCTACAAACACACCTAGCCACCTTATCTTTGACAAAGGGGCAAAACTTGCTTACTGGAAGAAAGTCTCTTTAACAAATGGTGCTGGAAAAGCTGGCTCTCTACATACCACTAGAACTTGACCCAGGTCTATCACCTTGCACTAAACTAGAGTCAAAATGGATTAATGATATAAACATTAAAAAAGAAACACTAAGTCTCCTAGAAGAAAAAGTAGAAGAAACTCTTGAAGACATGGGGTAGGCAAAGAGTTCATGAACAAAAATCAAATTGCACAGGTAATAACTGAAAGAATTAACAACTGGGACCACCTCTCATTGAGAAGTTGTTGCACATCAAAAGAAATTACCAACAAAATGAAAAAAGACAACCCATGAATTTGGAAAATATCTTAACTAATAAGCACTCAAAGGTCTGCTCTCTAGAATTTATAAACAACTAAGAAATATTAGGGCCTCAAAATTTAAAGACCCAATCCAGAAATGGGCATCGGAGATGAACACATACTTCTCAGAGGATGAAATTATAGAATTGAATAAATATATGAAAAAATGTTCCACATCACTAGCCATCCATGAAATGTAAAATAAAACAACACTGAGATATCACCTCACCCCAGAAAGAATGGCTCTCATAAAGAAATCAAGCAACAACAACTGTTGGAGAGAATGTAGGGAAAAAGGAACCCTTCTCCATGGCTGGTGGGAACATAGATTGGTACAACCATTGTGAAGATTAGTATGGATACTCCTTAAAATCTAGGATTGGAAATCCCATTCAAACCAGCTATCCCCGTACTGGGAATTTTCCCAGAGGAAATGATAACTTCATATCATAGTTATTATGGTTTGTGTATAGTTGTTCCCCCAAGACCTCATGCAGTCTTGGGGTGGCTTGTGGAGTTTGTGATTGATTGTTTTGGGTGTGGATGCAGCACCTGTCCTGAGGCAGGTAATTTGCATTACAATGTAAGGTGGGAAGAGAAGCCAGTTGCTTGAGCTACTGCTCCTCCCTTTGCTCTTGCTCTTTGCTGCCACCATGAAAGGTTGACCTCTGCTATGTTCTGTTCTGCCTTGGAGCCAGCTGAGTATGGACTTAAACCTCCAGTAACTCTGAGCTAAATAAACTTTTCCTTCCTTCATTTTGAGTGTTGGGTATTTGTCCCAGCAAGGAGAGAAGAGTAACTAAGACAGAATTTGGTACCAGAAGTGTGGGGTCATTGCTGTGGCTGTACCTGACAATGTGGATTAGAAGCTTTTGGGAATGGCTTATGGAAAGAGATAGAAAAGGTTCAGAGATGTAGCCTACAAGTGACGCACTGGAAGAGCTTCAGCTGTTCTGTTTGGGAAATTCTGGTCAGAGCTCAGAAGACCAGAAGGCTGATGGAAAGCTGGCCTGTAAAGACCAGGCTGGGGAAGTTTCTGCTGGGAAAAAGGACTGCATTGGCTGTTGGACTCCAGATCATTTGTGTTTTGACTTGGCAGAGAAGCTGTCTGCATTTTGCTTGTGTCCAGAGACTTTGCCTGAAACGGAGTTTAATTACAGTGGACTGATTAATCTGGTAAAGATATTTTGAAGCAGTCAAATATTGGGGCAGTGGTCTGGTTGCTGCTGGGGGCTTTTAGCCAGATTTATGTTAAGAATGAAGAGCAAGGAGCCCTGCAGAATAGTCCAAACTGTGAATTTGGCCAGAAAGGAAGCTCCAATAAAGCTGTGGGCTGCAAAGATGGAGCTGAGAGGATCTCCATTGCTGGGAAGGAACCTGAGAATGGAAAGGATAGCCTGTGGGCATCACAGGAGGAGGCAAGTCTCCACCCTTTGCAGCCTCAGAACTTCAAAGGTCAGGGACTTTGCCCTAAGGGGAAAACCGGAGAGCCCCAAGTTCCAGAATGGAGGCAGTGGTCACACCAGGTTCCAGAATGTTGCCGGCATGGAAAAATTATTCCTCCAAATCAGGGTCAGACTGCTCAGCCATACAAGCACTTGACCCCTACAGCCAAGAGAAAGGAAAGCCTGGTTACTGCTCCATCTGGCAGCAGACCTTGACATCATCCACGTGGCATGCATTTTAGGTTCATGCAGAATGCAGGAGTTCTGAGGTTAAGAAGGCTTCCACCTTGATTTCAGAGGAAGGCCTGGGAGGCCAGGCGGTGTGCCCCTGAGAGGGCAGTTTGTGAAGCTGTGAGTGAAAAGCCTATTCAGTGGAAACCCCAGAAGTTTGGAAAAACCAGGAATGTGGATCATCTAAGGAAAACTGAAGAGGGAGAAAAGCCAGCCTAAGAGAAAAGCCATGGGAACTACCACCAAGAATGCCATAGGGGTGGAGACTCATGGAGCTCACAATTTGCCACAGATTGCTTCAGATATTCCACATGGAACTGTGGGACTTAATGTATGTCCTGCTGGATTTTGGACTTGTGTTGGTCCCAATGTTTGGTATCCTGCTGTGTGCAGCTTTAGGAATGGCAATGTTTGTTTTGTGCTTTTGAATGTTGCAAGTGTTTAAGTTTTGATTTGTACAGGTGCTCACAGTGGAGTTTGCCTTGGATCATGGAGGAGACTCGGAACTTGGACTTTTCAGCAATGCTGAAATTGTTGGGACTTTGGCGACTCTTACAGATGGACAGGAATGTCTTTTGCATAAAAGGATGTGCATGAGTCTTTGGGAGTCAAGGGGCAGAATGTTACGGTTTGTGTACAGTTTTCCCCCCAAAGCTTCTTGCAGTCTTGGGGTGGCTTTTGGAGTTTGTGATTGATTGCTTTGGGTGTGGATGCAACACTTCTCCTGGGGCAGGTAATTTGCATTACAATGTAAGGAGGAAGGAGAAGCCAGCTGCTTGAGCTGCTACTCCTCCTCCCTTTGCTCTTGCTCTTTGCTGCCACTATGAAAGGTTGTCTGCTGTTATGTGCTGCTCTTCCTTGGAGCCAGCTGAGAATGGACTGAAACCTCCAGCAACTGTGAGCTAAATAAACCTTTCCTTCCTTCATTTTAAGTGTCGGGTATTTGTCCCAGCAACAAGAGAAGAGTAACTAAGACAATAGTGATATATGTGTGCCTATGTTTATAGAAGCACAATTTGTGATAGCCAAATCTTGGAAACAACCAAGATGACTGTCACTTGAGGAATGGATTAAAAAGGTGAGGTATTATTATACAATGGAGTATTACTCAGCTATAAAGAATGATAAACTTGAAACATTTATATTTAAAAGGATGCCACTTGAAGATATACTTATAAGTAAAATAAACCAGACCCACATGTGTAGATATCATATTGTCTTCGAAATGTAAGAACTCAAAAGAAGAAATAAAAATAAAAAGGTATAACACAATTAAGAGGAAAGTGAGAACTTAAGGATTAAACAATGAAGAGAGGGCAAGGAGAAAAGCTAGGAAACATGACAGGGGCAAAGCCATACAATTGTATACACATGATAGTTAAGGCAATGATCTTGAGAATCTTCAGCAGATTGTTGAAATTAGCAGTTAATTGGTAGGATCCTCACCCTGAATAAATATATATGCTGCTACCTGTGAACTAAGCAACTGCACTGAAGATAGTCTTGTGTAAAACTAGGATCTTGCTTGGAATGCCTGTATTTCTGGTCTTCTTCTTTTTTCATTAACTTTCCTGAAAATCAATAATTATATATCATATTAAAAATTGTGGACAAATGTTGAAAGATATAAGATGTAGACAGAGTGAATTTTGGAGAAATATTTCTGAAATGAATACATACCAGGAGATTAATAATAGATTGCTTATTGTAAATAAATTATTTACAAACTGAAATGAATATAACAATAAAAATTGTACAAAATAAAAATGAAGAAAGAATTTACAGATCAGTCATACAATAGTTCACTCTGTGTCAAAATCAAGAAATTTATATCCATATAATTAGAAATCTCAAAGTAAAAGTGGGTAGGCAATAAACATTTAAAGATTTAAAATTTCTGTAAATCAGACACAAATGTATAAATATCATATAGTTTTCTTATTATAAGAGCTCAAAAAAAAGAAATACAAATAGAAAGGTATAATACAAGTAAAAGGAAAGCAAGAACTTGAGGACTAACTAAATAAGAGAGAGAAAGGAGAAGAGCTAGGAAACATGACAGTGGCAAGCCATACAGTCATATGTAGAACATGGGTAAGGCAATGATCCTGAGAATCTTCAGAAGATTTTTGAATCTAGAAGTTAACTGTAAAGATTCTCACCATGACGAAATATATATACAGATACCTGTGAACTAAGCAACTGTGCTGAAGATGGCAATTTGTAATAGTAGGTTCATGCTTGGAGTGCCTGTCATTCTGATCTTCTGAATATGGGCTGCTTGTCATGACATGCCAGTTGCTTCTGTGATGTTCTTGGGTAGATGATTGTTCAAAAAGAAGTGGGTGGTGAATGAAGGCAGGAGACAGGAAAAGGAATGTTGTGGGACTGTCCTGCTTCAAGGTTGTATATGGTTAGATTTCTGGACTTCTGTGTAAACACAAAATTATATAATTCTTTATGCCTATTTTTAAAATATATTCTAATTTTTAAAGGTTTTTTCATCATATTCTGTAGGGGCTTAAAGTTCAAAATATGAACACTTGATGAAAAATACCTGTTCCATGTTATGCCTAAGATGTTTGATATTCAGACCGATAGTAAGGTTAAGCTTAAAAGCCTAGGTCATATGGTAATAACAATAAACTTCTCTTCGGGAGGGTTAACAACCTAAGTTTGCAGACCAAAATTAGAGAAAAAGAAGGGCCACAAAGAAAGCCAACATTTTGGCCCTAGCTTTCCAAGGTCAAATAACACTCAGGACATATAAGAACTTGTACTGTAACATCATGTAACTCAGGAGTGTCCCAAATTTTTTGATCCAGGAGACTATGGAGCCAAAGAAGACAGTGATGATGATGTAGAGTGTGTCTAAGGAGAGTCACCTGGAGGGAAAACATTCTCTCAGGCTTTCACAGAGAGAACATTGGCCAAGCAATGGCCGTGACTCATCCACATGGCTGACATTGACAGAGGTTCTACAATCTGAAGTACAGGATCTCAGGATAAATCCTAAGGGGATTTCACTGACCTT
>NW_004524977.1:288235-289980 GCF_000260255.1 Octodon degus | reverse complement strand
TACAAGTGAAATATTTTCCAGTTATACAAATTCAAAATATTCTAATACCTCCAGACTTATCATATAGCAAATGACAAAGAGCATAATCAGAAGTCAAGAGAAGTTGCTGTATGGTCCTGGATAAAGAACAGATTTCTCAAAATAATAATCATGCAGGACTATGTAAAATATATTAAATGAACCCATTTACAAGGTCATTAAAGATTTCTATGAAACAGTATCAATTTTCTATCAAATTATACACATATTTTTTGTGTATATGTTTGTGTGTATAAAAGGCAAGGAAGAAGTAATATAAAGTCAATGGAAAATGGAAATATACGTTTTTTCTTTTATCAATTTTAATGAGACAGAAATAGCAATAAGGCTGGTCCAAAACAGGTTATTAGGATGGTTACAATACTTAATAATTTGCATACTGTTGTCTTCATAGTATTCATAGTATAAGATGCAGAAATGGTTCAGCACCAACATTTTAGAACAGTCTTTTCCCTCAAAAAGAGAATACAGGCCATTTAGTCATCACATATGCCGTTTGTCGCTCAGGCTTGCAGAACCACTGATTTGCTTTGTAGATTATTTTCTCCTGGAAATTTTGTATCAAAGTACTCGATACGTATTTCTGCTTCTTTTCAGGTTTTTTCTTCTTTCATTAGCATGTTCTCAAGATTCTTTTAGGGCTGGCCAGTTAGATCAGCAGATTAAAGGAGCTGAAAGCAGGTTCAGGGGCAGGGGGTTTGAAACCCTGCCCCTCTCCACCCCATCCCCATGCTGGCTCTGCCCCCAAGGTGCGATGAGACAGCAATTGAGATTGGGTGTGGTGGTGCACCCCTGTAAGCCCAGCATTTGGGAGGCTATAAACAGACTGATCATTAAGAGTCCGATCAAGTAGTGAGACCCTGAACACTCTGTAGACCTTTCCCTAAAATACAAAAGAAAAAACAAAGGCAAGTTCATCTTATCCGTGGGAACAAATATGAAGGCAGGGACATACAATCTATTCCTTTAAATCACCTTCTAAGGGTAGCGTGTTTGTTTTACTACTAAGTTAAAAATAGTTCCATAGTGTTCTCTTTTACTCATTAAGGAGAGGATAATGAATATTTAATACTAAATTCCTAAATATCCCAACTTGCCTCTTTTAGAGTCTCATAGATGAAATCTCATGATGTTACTCTTTTTTAATTAATTTTATTGAGAAACAGATAGCAATGAGACAGTTTCAAAAACTATTAATAGGACGGTTTCAATAATTAAAACATAGCATAATGTTATCTTCTTAATGCTTATTCATACTGCAAGATGCAGATATAATATCCTGTCCAAATACTATGAGTACAAATCTTTCTTCTCATTGAATTAAGAGAAAGTAGCTTTATATTTACACTAACTAATGTATATATACAGATATAAAATGGTCCATCCTTTTGTATACACATTTTTTGTTATGTTTTGTTAGAGATGGGAATTCCATTGTAATGTAAATATTGTAGGTATTTGAATTCAACAAAATAATCCAAAATAGTCCAGCAGTCCATCATAGTAGTGGGTTATCCATAGGACTGGCAATGTCAGAAGTTGTTGACTTGAGCCTTTCATAGCTCAGCATACTAATATAGATTTAACTTTTATACTTTGCTTTCATACTTCTCTGCTGTATGGTTAAGACCAAGATAAAGCAAGACCTATATAACAAGAAATGTAACTTTTGTATCTGATAAGGTCAGTCAAGTCCCCTCAGGATG
>NW_004524977.1:256645-274507 GCF_000260255.1 Octodon degus | reverse complement strand
GTTAGGATAGATATATAGTTACATTCTCTTAATGAAGAGAAGGATTTGTTCTAATAGCGTTTGTAAATAGAATATCATGTCTCCATCTTGTACAGCAATTAACCACTAGGAAGAATGTATGCAATGTGTTAATTACTGAAACTGTCCTACCAATTTGATTTGAAACTGTCTCATTGCTATTTCTTTCTCAATAAAATTATGGAATTAAAAGAAAAAAAAAGAAAATGAAAATTTAATTTGAAAAAAAAAAAAGAAGAAAATTTGGGACACAACTGAGTTACATGATGTTACTGTATAGGTTCTCTTATGTCCTGAGTCTTCACTGACCTTGAAGGACTAGGGTCAAAATGTTGGTTGTCTTGCAGCCCTTTTTTTCCTCTAAATTTTGGTCTGCAAACTTAGTTTGTTAAACATACAGAAGCTTATTATTACCCTACAACATATTCAGTTGGGTTTAACCTCACTATCAGTCTGAATATCAAACATCATAGGCATAACATGGAACAAATATGTTCAATCTAGTATTGATATGTTAAACTGTAAGTCTCTACAGAATCTGGAGAAAAAATTTTATAAATGAAAAATAGTTTAAAATATGAATAAACAATTACATATTTTACACAGAAATTTAGATATCTAAATATATACAGCATTGTAGCAGGACAGTTCTGTGACTTTTTTTTCTTGTCTCTTTTTTTTCATTTATTACCTTTTTTTTAAAGAAACATTTATTTGAGAGACAGTATGGCAATAACTGGTATGTCATGACAAGCGGTACATATTTACAAGACCAGAGTGACAGGAATTCCAAGCATGACCCTTCTATTACATATTACTTTATTCAGTGCAGTTGCCCAGTTCACAATTATCAGCATATAAAGTTAGTCAGGGTGAGAATTCTATCAATTAAGTAGTAGTTTCAAAAACCTGGTGATGTTTCTCAGGATCATTGTCTTACCCATCTTATGTGTATAAATTTATGACTTTGACCCTGTCATTTTTCCCACCTTTTCTCCTTGCCCTCTCCTTGTTGTCCAAACCTCAAGTTCTCACTTTACTTTTGTGTTATACTTTTCTATTTGTATTTCTTCTTTTGACTTCTTATACTAGGGAGATTATACAATATTTACACATGTGGGTCTGGTTTATTTCACTTATGAGTATGTCTTCAAGTAGCATCAACTTAAATATGAAGGCTTTGAGTTTATCATTCTTTGTAGCTGAGTAATACTCCATTGTATAAAAATACCACAACTTTTTCATCCATTCTTCAGGTGACAGGCATCTTGGTTGTTTCCAATATTTGGCTATCATAAATTATGTGGCGATGAACATAGGTACACATATATCACTATGATATGTTTTCAGTTCCTCCGGGAAAATTCCCAGTAGGGTGATAGCTGTTTAGAATGGGATTTTCAGTCCTAGATTTATAAAGATTCTCCACACTGAGTTCCATAAGGTTTGCACCAGTCTATAATCTGCTCAGCAGTGGAGAAGGGCTCCTTTTTCCCAATCTCTCCAAAATTTGTTCTTGCTTGATTTCTTAATGATAGCTATTCTTTGTGGGGAGAGATGGAATCCCAGTGTTGTTTTATTTTGCATTTCATGGATGGCTAGTGATGTGGAATATTTTTTCATAGATGTATTCACTTCTTTAATTTCATCCTTTCAGAGGTATATGTTCATCTCGGATGCTCATTTCTGGATTGGGTCTTTAAATTTTGGGGCCATCATGTTTTTTAGTTCTGTATGAAATCTAGAGAGAAGACCATTGGCTGAGTTCTTATAATTCAGGATTTTTCAAAATTTGTCGGTTGGCTTTTCACTTTGTTCATAATTTCTTTAGATGTGCAACAACTTCTCAATAAGAGGAGGTTCCAGTTGCCAATTCTTTCAAGTTTCACATATGCGATGTGATTTCTGTTCATGAATTCTTTGCCTACCCCTATATCTTCAAGAGTTCCTCCTGCTTTCTTTTCCAGGGGATTTAATGTTTCTGTTTTAATGTTTAGATCTTTAATCCACTTTGACTTTAGCTTACTGCATGGGGATAGACCTTGGTCAAGTTCTAGTTTTCGGCAAGTAAAGAGCCAGTTTTTGCACCAACATTTCTTTTATACCCCCATAATTTTATTGGCAGACAAATAGCAATTAGACAGTTTCAAATCAAATTGGTAGGACAGTTTCAATAATTAACACATTACATACATTCTTTCTAGTGGGTATTTGTTGTACAAGATGCAGACATGATATCCTATTTACAAACACTATTAGAACAAATCACTCTATTCATTAAGAGAATGCAACTATATATCCTAACCATTTTGAATACACAGATACTAAATAGACATTCATTTATATATCCCGTTTTTTTGTTTAGTTCCATCACTTGAATATTATAGGTGTGTTAACTCAGCAAAATATTCTAAAAAAGTCCCGTAGTCTATAATATTATTGGGTCATCTGCTGGACTGATAGTGTCAGAAATTGTTGACCTGAGTCCCCTACAGCTCAACATAACACCATGGCTTTACTTCTTGTACTTCATTTTTATACTTTTCTGCTGGAATGGTAAGACCAAGATAAAGCAAGACCTATTCAACAAGAGTTGTAGCTTTTGGGTCTGATAAGGTCAGTGAAATCCCCTTAGGATTTATCCTGAGATCCTGTACCTCATATTGTAGATCCTTTGTCAGTGTCAGCCATGTGGATGAGTCACGGCCATTGCTTGGCCAATGTGCTCTCTGTGAAAGCCTGAGAGAATGTTTTCTCTCCATGTGACTCTCCTTAGCCATACTCTACATCATTGATCACTTTCCCCTTTGGCCCCATTATCTCTTTGATCAGAAACTTTTGGAAACTACTGAGTTACATGACGTTACAGTACAAGTTCTCATATGTCCTGAGTCTTAATTGACCTTGGAAGGCTAGGGAAAATGTTGGCTTTCCTTGTGGCCCTCCTTTTTCTCTAATATTGGTCTGCAATCTTAGATTTTTAAGCCTCCAGAAGAGAAGCTTATTGTTATTACCATGCATCCTAGGCTGTTAAGCTTAACCTATCTGTCTGAATATCAAACATCTTAGGCAAAACATGGAACAGGTATTATTCATGAAGTATTGATATGTTGAACTTTAAGTCCCTTCAGAATATGATGAAAAACATTTAAAAAATTAAAAATATATTTTGAAAATAGCCATAAAGAATTACATAATTATTATATTTACACATAAGTCCATAAATCTAACCACATACAATCTTGTAGCAGAAGAGTTTCACAAAATTCCTTTTCCTGTCTCCTGCCTTCATTCACCAGCCCCTTCTTTTTGAACAATCATCTCCTCAAGAGATAGCATGGCAGCAACTGGCATGTCATGAGAAGCAGCTGTATTCAGAGGACCAGAATGACAGGCACTCCAAGCATGAACCTACTACTACAAATTGCCATCTTCAGTGCAGTGCTTAGTTCACAGGTGTCAGTATGTATAGTTAATCATGGAAAGAATCATTCCAATTAACTTCTAGATTCAAAAATCTTCTGAAGATTCTTAGGATCATTTCCTTACCCATGTTCTACATATAACTGTATGGCTTGCCACTCTGATGTTTCCTAGCTCTTCTCTTTTCCTTCTGTTAATTAAATAGTCCTCAAGTTCTTGCTTTCCTTTAACTTGTACTATACTTTTTCATTTGTATTTCTTTTCTTGAGTACTTATATTAGGGAAAATATTTGATATTAACACATGTGTGTCTGGTTTATTTCACTTATAGGTATATCTTCAAGTGGCATCCACTTCAATATAAAGGCTTCGAGTTTATCATTCTTTATAGCTGAGTAATACTCCATTGTATAAAAATACCATCTTTTTCATCCATTCCTCAGGTGATGGACATCTTGGTTGTTTCCAAGATTTGCCTATCACAAATTGTGCTGCGATAAAAATAGGCACACATATATTACTATGGTATGATATTCTCAGATCCTCCTTTAAATTTCCAAGTGAAGTAATAGTTGGTTTGAATGGGATTTCCACTCCAAGTTTTCTTAGCCGTCTCCACACTTACTTCCATAACAGTTGCAACAGTCTACATTCCCACCAGCAGTGAAGGTAGCCTTTTTCTCCACAGACTCTCCAACATATGTCGTTGGTTGATTTCTTCATGATAGCCATTCTTTCTGGAGTGAGATGATATCTCAGAGTTGTTTTAATTTGCATTTCTTGAATAGCTAGAGATGTGGAGCATTTTTTCATATATTTATTTGCTTCTTTAATTTCATCATGTGAGGAGTATGTGTTCATCTCAGATGCCCATGTCTCCACTCGGTCTTTAAATTTTGGGGCCCTAGTTTCCTTTAGTTCTTTATAATTTGTAGAGAGCAGACCTTTGTCTGAGTACTTATTTGTGATGATTTTTTCCAAATCTGTGGATTGTCTTTTCACCTTCTTGGTAATTTCTTTTGATGTGCAAAAACTTCTCAAGAAGAGCAGGTCTCAGTTGTTAATTCTTTGAAGTGTTTCCCGTGTGATTCGATTATTGTTCATGAACTCTTTGCCTACCCCTATGTCTTCAATAGTTTCTCCTACTTTCTCTTCCAGGAGATTTACTGTTTCTGTTTTAATGTTTAGATCTTTAGTCCATTTTGACTTTAGCTTAAAGAATAGTGACAGACCTGGTTCCACTTATCCTTTTCAGCATGTAGAGAGCCAGTTTTTCTAGCACCATTGTTAAAGAGGCGATCTTTCTTCCAATGAGTATGTTTGGCCCCTTTGTCAAAGGTGAGGTTGCTGAGTTTGTTTGTAGGGGCTTCAGCGCATTCTAATCTATGCTGTTGATGTGTGGGTCTATTTTGTTGCCAGTACCATGCTGATTTTATCACAGTAGGCTTGCAGTATAATTTCAAGTTGGGAATTGTAATGCCTCCTGCCTTCTCTTTATTGCCCAGAATAGCCTTTGCTATTGTAGTTTTTTCTGGTTCAAATAAATTTTAGGAATGATTTCTCTAGATCTGTGAGGCATGTTGTTGCTAGTTTGATGTGGATTGCATTAAGTATTGATAAAAGTTTCAGAAGTATGGCCAGCTTCACAATGTTGGTTCTTGCTATCTAGGAGCATGGCATATCTTTCCATTTTCTGAAATCCTCTATGGTCTCTCTTTTAAGAGTAGTGTAATTTTCTTTAAAAGATCTTTGACTTTTACTTAGATGAATTCCAAAGTATTTCATTTTCCTCGGTGCTATTGTAAAAGGTATTCTTTCTATAATTTCTGTCGCAGTGTGTTTGTCATATGTGTAGAGGAATGCTATTGACTTTTGAGTATTGACTTTGTATCTCACTATGCTACTGTATTTCTGTATTAATTCTAAAAGCTTCTTGGTGGAGTTTTTTGGTCTTCCAAATAAAGTATCATGTCATCTGCAAATAATGATAATTTAACTTCTTCTTTACCTATTCTTATTCCTTTTATTTCTTTCTCTTGTCTAACGGCTCTAGCTAATGATTACAGAACTATGTTGAATAGGAGTGGTGATAGAAGATATCCTTGACTTGTACCAGTTCTAAGAGTAAAAGACTTCAGTTTTTCCCCATTGAGAATTATGGTCGCCGTTGCTTTTTCATAAATGGCTCTTACCACATTGAAGTTGAGGCCATCTATTCCAATTTTCTGTAGGACTTTGAATATGAATGAGTGGACTTTGTCAAAAGCCTTTTCTGCATCAATGGAGATTATCACGTGGTTTTTAGTTTTCTCTCTATTGATATAGTGTATTACATTTATAGATTTTCCAATATTGAACCATACTTGCATCCCTGGGATGAATCCAACCTGGTCATGGTATATGATCTTCTTGAGTATTTGCTATATTCTATTTTCTAGGATTTTATTGAGGATTTTGGCATCTACGTTCATGAGGGAGATTAGCCTGTAGTTCTCTTTCTTAGTTGTGTCTTTCCCTGGTTTTTGTATCAGCATAATACTTGCCTCCAGGAATGATATTGGGAGGATTGCCTCCTTTTCAATTTCATTGAATAGTTTGAGGAGTATGGGGACAACATCGTACATATATTTCTTGTAGAATTCAGCTGTGAATCCATCCGGACCTGGACTTTTCTTTATCAGTAGGTTTTTTATTACATCTCATATTTAATTGGCTGTTATTAAGCTATTGAAAGTGGTTATGTTTTGTTGATTCAGCTTTGGTAATTTGTACCTTTCTAGGAATCTGTCCATTTCTTCTGTGTCTTCTATTCTGTGAGAGTAAAAGATTCTCAAAGTAGCTATTTATAATATTCTGAATCTGCACTGGGTCTATGGTAGTTACACTATTTTCGTTCCTTATTGTTTCTATTTGAATTTTCTCTTTCCTCTTTTTGATGAAGTCAGCTAGGAGCTTATTGATTTTATTTAATCTTTCAAAGAACCAGCATTTTGTTTCATTAATTCTTTGAACTATTTTCTTCATCTCAATTGAATTAATTTCTGCTCTAATCTTTATGATTTATTCTCGACTTTGGGCTCTTGGTTTGGTTTGCTCTCCGTTTTCTAGTTGTTGAAGGTTCAGCATTAAGGTATTTATTTGTTCCCATTCTGTTTTCCTAATGTGTGAATTCATAGCTATGAATTTTCCTCTGAGAACTGCTTTCATCGTATCCCATAAATTCCTATAAGTTGTGTTTGAATTTTCATTAAATTGTAGCTATTGTTGAATTTCTTGTTTAATTCCATCTGTGACCCACTGGTTGCTAAGTACGATGTTGTTTAATTTTCATGTATTTAGGGTTCTTTTTCTTGTTTCTTTTGCCATTTATTTCCAGTTCATTGTGCTGTGGTCAGATAATATGAACGGGAAAATTTCTGTTTTCTTGCATATACTTAAGCATGAGCTATGGACCAGTTTGTGCTCTATTTGAGAAAATGACCTATATGAGGCTGAGAAAAATGTGTATTCAGCTGTGTTTGGGTGGAACACTCTGCGTATTTCCACCAAGTCCATTTGTTTCAAGCTCTGGATCAGTTTGGTCATTTCTTTGCTAATTCTTTTGTCTGGTTGACCTATCTTTTGGAGATAAGGGTGTGTTAAGGTCTCCTGTTAAAATTGTGGTATTGGATATTAGATTTTTCATGTCCTTTAAGATCTGCTATTTATAGTTGGGTGCTCTTGTGTTTGGTGCGTACATATTTATGTGTGTTACCTGTTCCTCGTTAATTTTTCTCCTAACCAGTACATAGTGACCTTCTTTATTTCTCTTGATCATTCTTGGTTTGAAGTTGAGTCTGACTGAGAATAAAATTACTACCCATTCTTTTTTCTGAGGTACTAAGGCATGTAGTATTGTTTTCCGTCCTTTGACTTTCAGCCTATGAATGTCTTTATGTGTTAAATGTGTTTCTTGTATAGAGCATATTGTTGGATTATGTTTCCTAATCCACTGTGTCAGTCTATTTCTCCTTTTTCTTGTTTTAATAGCATTTAGTTACATCTTTTATAGTTATTATCACTAATAATGGCATTTGTTTATAAAAGAAATTAAGACTGGTTAGTAACTTAGTTTGGGCTTTCTTTTAAAATGAATGACAGGGGAACTATTTAGGAGTTCACAAAGAATATTTGTGCATGATATGCTGACCCTAAATTCAAAGAATAATACCATATGCCAATCTCACAACATACAGATATCATCTCTTAAGTTACTGATTAACTTTTTAACAAAACCTATTTTTTAAACAAGTACTAGAAATGAATCTTCAAAGCTAACTGTAGATGGTAATCTCAGCACAATTTGTTGGGGTGGAGGCTTGTTTCATGTGACTAACAAATTTACAGCTAAAAATCAAATGGTGCCACAATAAAAGCTGTAGTCCTGGGCAGCATAATCAGTTCTTCAAACGATACAGCTTCTAAGCTTGATCATCCTGGTTCTTCTTCTCTTTACTTTCACTTACATCCTGCTTTCATTTTTATCTATTTTTTCCATAATTTTATTGATAAACAAATAGCAGTGAGACAGTTTCAAATCAAATTGGTAGGAAAGGTTCAATAATTAACACATTGCATACATTCCTCCCAGTGGATAATTGCTGTACAAGATACGGACATAATATCCTATCTACAAACACCATTAGAAAAAATCACTCTATTCATTAAGAGAATGTAACTATATATCTATCCTAACCACTTCGAATACACAGATACAAAATGGACATGCATCTGTATACCCTTTTTTTTGTTAAATTCCATTATTTTAATATTATAGGTGTGTTAACTCAGCAAAATAATGCAAAAGAGTTCAGTAGTCCATAGCATTGGGTCTTCTGCTTGACTGGCAATGTCAGAAATTGTTGACCTAAGCCCCTACAGCTCAACATAACACCATGGCTTTACTTCTTATACTTCGTTTTTATACTGTTCTGCTGGATGGTTAAGACCAAGGTAAAGCACGACCTATGCAACAAGAGTTGTTGCTTCTATGTCTGATAAGGTCAGTGAAATCCCCTCAGGATTTATACTGAGATCCTGTACCTCAGATTGTAGATCCTTTGTCAGTGTCAGCCATGTGGATGAGTCACAGCCTTTGCTTGGCCAATGTTCTCTCTGTGAAAGCCTGAGAGAATGTGTTCTCTCCATGTGACTCTCCTCAGCCACACTCTACATGATTGATCACTTTCCTCTTTGGCCCCATAATCTCCTTGATCAGAAAATTTGGGACAGTACTGAGTTACATGACGTTACAGCACAAGTTCTCCTATGTCTTGAGTCTTAATTGACCTCGGAAGGCTAGGGCCAAAATGTTGGCATTCCTTGCAACCCTCCTTTTTCTCTAATTTTGGTCTTCATACTTAGGGTGTTAACCACCCAGTAAAAGCTTATTGTTTATACCATAGAATTTAGGCTGATAAGCTTAACCTCACTATCTGTCTGCATATTAAACATCTTAAGCATAATATGGTAAAGGTATTTTTCCTCAAGTATTTATATGTTGAACTTTAAGTCCCTACAGAATATGATTTTTAAAAATCCTTTAAAAATTAGAATATTTTTAAATAGGCATAAAGATTTATATACTTCTTATGTTTACACATAAGTCCAAAAATCTAACCATATACAATCTTGAAGCAGGACAGTCCCACAATATTCCTTTTCCTGTCTCTTGCTTTCATGCACCACCCCCTTCTTTGAACAAACATCTACCTGAGAGACATCATAGTCTATTTCTCTTAAATGGTGAATTGAGTCCACTTACATTGATGGTTAGAATTGAGATGTATTGACTTACGATTGACACGTTATTTACCTATTGTTGTTTAGTCCTTTTTCTCCTGTGTTTAATTGCTTGCCCTATTTATTTGGTGGCTTCTGATGTCATTCATCGAGTTCTGATCATTTTGGTCCCTATCTAGAACATCTTTCAGGAGCCCGTGTAGAATTGGCTTTGTCATCATGAAATTCTTTAGTTGTTTTTTTGTCATGGAAGTATTTCACTTCTCCATCAAACTTGAAAGAGTGTTTTTCAGGGTATAGTAATCTGGGTTGGAATTTATTTTCATAGAGCACTTCAAGTACTCTGCTCCATGTTCTTCTTCCCTTCATGGCTTGTGAAGAGAAGTCGGCCGTAATTCTGATGGGTATTCCTTTGAATGTGATCTGCTTCTTTTCTCTAGTGGCTTTCAGTATCCTATTCTTGAGCTGAATTTTTGTGATCTTCACTATTATATGTCTTGCTGTGTTTTTAATTGGGTTGAGGTTACTTGGCATTCTGTATGCTTAGGGTACCTGAATGTCAGATAGTTTCCTCAAATTTGAGAAGTTTTCTGCTATTATTTCGGCCCATATTTTTAATGTCCTTTGTATTTACTCATTCCTTCTCATTGAAACATATTAGTATCACATTGTTCATCTTTGAATCATCTTGCAAGTGATGAAGTATTTTTTCCTGCATCCTAGTGGTTTTTAAGAGATCTTTTCTTACCTTTCCACTAGCTACACCAGCGTCTTCAAGATCTGAAACTTTGTCTTCACTTTCACTCAAATGGTTTTGCAAGCTTGTGATTGAGATTTTAAGTTTGTCTATATCTCTTTGACTCTGCTTCATGTAAATTATTTCTTTCCTATATTTTTCATTCAAGGAATCCATTATTTTTCTCATCTCCTCTATTTTTTTAGTCAATGTCTTCTTTAGAAGGAGTTATTAATTCTCTTACTACAGTGTTTTTTTTTCTTTCAGATTGGGTTTTCTCCCTATGTTTCTGTAGTTGCTTCTTTACTTCAGATGGTATGAGTTCAGAGTATTCTTTTTTCATTTCAAAAAGAATTCCACTCTGAGTTCCTCTATAACTTTCTGCTGTTGCTTATGTACTATTGATCCTATCAATTCATACATTTGAGCTGACCTAGTAGAAATGAATTCCGCTCTGAGTTCCTCTATAATTTTCTACTGTTGTTTATTTACTACTGATGCTATTAATTCATACATTTAAGCTAAGCCATTGTCCTCTACACTTGTTCTGGGTGGGCATTGGGTTTCCTCCATGTTTCTGCATTTGATTCTTTACTGCAGATGCTATTAATTCAGGGATTTCTTTTTTGTTTTCCAGTCTGAGTTCCTCTATACCTTTCTGCAGTTGTTTCTTTATTTCATAAGCTGTTGATTCATTGCTTTCAGCTGTGTGATTCCCAATTTGTTCTTTGTTAGTGTCCTCTGCACTTGTTATGGGAGGCTTGGGGTCCGAGATTGCGTTTTGTTCTTTCTCGTTGTCATTTTGTGTAGCACTGTCTTCTTACATTTGTTATAGAGATTTCATGCAGTTATAACCTTAGTACCTACTGAAATTCAGGTGCAGATCTACAAAGTTTGGATTTATCCATCTGTGGCTGGCTTAGGTCTGGCTGCTGTGCTCAGCTCTTTCCTGCTGCCACCCTTGGGAGTGAATCTGTTGTGCCTCTCTGGCAAGATGTTCTGCTCCCGGACTAGCTGTGTTGTTCTCTCCCCTACTCTCTCTGCAGGTATTGCAGCTGCAGAATTTCACCCAGGCCTGTATGCCAGGCCTGAGTTGAGTATGGAGGGGTCAAGGTGGAGTAGGTAGAAGAGGACGCTCTCCCACACACTCATGGGTCTCCCACACACTCAAGGTTTGGATCTTGGTGTTCCCGGAATGCAGCAGAAATTCCTACTCAGGCGGCCAGGCTTGGGGGGTGCTTTTGAGTGGTGGTGTGCATCCCAAGGGGGTGGAAGAGAGTCTCACCCATGCTGCACATGGGCTTGGACCGGCACTTGCCTCCAGGGCAAGGTAGGTGGAAACTCCCACACTCATCTGTTGCCTTTATTTCACTTGATCATTCTTGGTTTGAAGTTGAGACTGTCTGAGAATTGGATTGCTAACCCTACTTTATTCTGAGGTACTTGAGCATGTAGTATTTTATCCCATTCTTTGGCTTTCAGCCTATGAATTTTTCTTTGAGTTAAATGTGTTTCTTTTATACAGCAGATTGTTGGATTGTGTTTGCTAATCCACTGTGCCAGTCTATTTCCTTTATTTGGTGAATTGAGTCCATATACATTGATGGTTATACTTGAGATGTATTGACTATAATTGACATGTTATTTTCCTGCTGTCGTTTACTCCTTTTTCTCCTGTGTTTGTTTGCCCTATTTAGTGGGTTCCTTCTGTTCTTGTTTGTGAATTTCTAATCATTTGGTCCCCCTGTAGAACATCTTTCAGTAGTCTTTGTAGGGTTGGTTTGTCAGCATGAAATTCTTTAGTTGTTCTTTGTCATGGATGTATTTCACTTCTCCATCAAACTTGAGAATTTTGCAGGTATAGTAGTCTGGGCTGGAATCTGTTTTCATAGAGGACTTGAATTACTCTTTTCTATACTTTTCTTGCCTTCATGGCTTGTGAAAAGAAATCTGCCATTATTCTGATGGGTTTTCCTTTAAATGTGATCTATTTCTTTCCTGCAGCGGCTTTCAGTATATTGTTCTTGAGCTGGATTTCTGGGATCTTGATTATTATAAGTCTTAGTGTGTTTTTAAATGGATTGAAGTTATTTGGAATTCTGTATGCTTCGTTTAACTGAATATCAGATTGGTTCCTCATATTTGGGAAGTTTTCTGCTATTAATTCTGCCCACATTATTTTATATCATTTGTATTGACTCCTTCTTTCTCATTGATGCTTATAATCTCACGTTGTTCATCTTTGTATTTTATTGCAGGAGATGTACTATTTTTTCCTGCATCCTAGTTGTTTTTAAGAGACTTTCCTTACCTTTTCACTAGCTGTGTCAGCGTCTTCAAGATCCAAAATCTGTCTTCACTTTAGCTCAAATGGTTTAGCAAGCTTGTGATTGAAATTTTACGTTCCTCTCTATCTCTTTGACTCTGCTTCATGTCATCTATTTCTTTCCTGTATTGCTCATTGAAGGTATTGGTTGCTTTTCTAATCTCCTATTGTTTTTTTTTTTTTTTAATCAGCGTCTTCTTGAGAAGCAGTTATTTATTCTTTTACTTCAGAGATTATTTCTGATCTTACTTCCTCTATATGTTTCTGCATTTGATTCTCTACTTCAGATGCTTTAATTCCAAGAATTTTTATTTGAGTTTAATTCTTATCTTAGTTCCTCTATACTTTCTGCTGTTGTTTCTTTTCTTCCAGTGCTAGTAATTCAGAGATTTTTTTTTATTTCAGTAATTAATTCTTATCTGAGTTCCTCCATACCTTTCTTCTGTTGTTTCTTTCCTTCAGACACTATTTATTCAGGCATTTCATCTGTGTTAGTGTCCTCTGCAGTTGTTCTGGGTGGGCTCTGGACCTGAGATTGCATATTGCTCCTTCTCTTAGTCATTTTGCATTATACTGAATTCTGACCTTTATTGTAGGGCTTTCGTGCAATTATAACCTTAGCACCTACTAAAATTTGGGTGGAAATCTACTAAGTTTGAATTCCTACAGTTGTGCCTGGCTTGGGTCTGGCTACTGTGCTCAGTTCCTTCCTGCTGCAGCCCTTTGAAGTGAACCTGTTGTGCCCCTCTGTTGTGCCCCTGGCCCAGGGACCACAGGGGAAGACAGAAGCTCTCCCACACATTAGCAGGGACTGGGCTTGGGCTGGGTCTGGGGCATCCCAAGGGTGCAGCAGAAGTTCTCACTCACTTGTTGGGCTTGGAAGATGAGCTCTGGAGGGGTGCAGGGATCCCAAGGGCACAGCAGAGGGTCTCACTGACATGACCCACCTGGGTTTGGTCCGGAGAATTGCCATGGTCACATGGGAGCTGGATGCTCTCCCACACATTCACTGGGCCTGAGCTTGGGCTGGATCTGGGGGGTCCTGAATGCACAGCAGAAGTTCTCACTCATTCGGCAGGCTTCAGCAATATACTTTTTAAAGTTTCTAATATTAGAAAATATCATACCATGTCTTTTAAGTAGATTATAAGCCAAAGATACAGTATAAATCTTCAAATAAAAATTAAGATTAAGAAATATGCAGAAAATTAAATGTTGATTAATTAAAAATAAAATATTTCAAAACAACTGAACTAAGAAAAAGTTTTCATCCTAGTAAAAAATTACTAAGAGTAAAACAAGATAAATACTGGAATGGAAAATAAATGATAAACACTTCTAACAGTTTGGGGTTAGGATATTGCACAACGTTCCAGTATGTTGTGGACTTGGATAGTGTTTGATGCTTACTGGTGGCATGGTGTCAGTTGCGTGACTGAGCTACTGCTATTTCCTTGGTATCCCCTGTGTAGACCCGGATAAAATCATGACTCATAGGGTGCAGGAGAAGTCCATTGGTGCAGTATGTTTATGGAAATATTTTGCTGCAATACACAAAAGACTAACTGAATGACTGCTTTTGTATACCTCTTTTTCTCCTGTGTTTAATTGTTTGTCCTCTTTGGTGGGTTCTTTCCATTCTCATTCATGGAGTTGGGGTCAGTTTTCTCCCTTTCTATAACATGTTTTGTTAGTCTGCATAGGCTTGGCTTTGTCATCATGAAATTCTTAAATTGTTCTTTGAGATGAAAGTATTTCACTTCTCCATTATACTTGAAAGAGTGCTTTGCAGGGTATATCAGTCTGGGTTGGAATTGATTTTCTTGCGAGACTTGTAGTACTTTTCTCCTTGCTCTTCTTGACTTCATGGTTTATGAGGAGAAATCTGCCATTATTCTGATAGGTTTTACTTTAAACGTGATCTGTTTCTGTTCTCTAGCAACTTTTAGTGTACTGCTCCTGTGCTGAATTCTGCAATCTTGACTATTATATATCTGGGTTTGTTTTTAATTGGGTTGATGTTATTTGGAGTTCTTTATCCTTTGGTTAACTGAATATCAGGTTGTTTCCCCATATTTAGGAAATTTTATGTTATTACTAACATCTACATTTTTAATATCATTTGTATTGACTCCTTTCTCATTGATGCATATTAGTCTCACATTGTTCATCTTTGCATTGTCTTGCAAGTGTTGCATTATCTTTTTGGGTATCCTACTTGTTTTTAAGATATCTGTTCTTACTTTTTCACTAGCTGCAATGGTGTCTTTAAGTTCTGAAAGTCTATTTTCACTTTCATTCAAACAGTTTTGCCAGCTTGTGATTAAGGTTTTAATTTCCTGTATATCACTTTTTTTTGGTGGAACCACGGATTGAACTCAGGCCCTTGCACTCACCAGAGAAGCACTTATTTCACTGAGTCATCTCCCCAGCCCTTGTATATCACTTTGAATCTGCTTCATGCATGCTATTTCTTTCCTATATTGCTTATTCAGGGATTCTGTCATTTTTATATCCTGCTGTATTTTTTGTCAGTATCTTCTTTAGGAGCATTTACTACTTCTTTCGTTATAGTTATCATTTCTAAATACTTACTGCTTGTCATGTCACACCAATTACTATCATACTGTATCTCAAGTAAATGTTTTTAAAAAAGGGTAATAAATGAAAACAAGAGACATGAAAAAATGACATAGTGCTGTCCTGTTATAATGCTGTATATGGTTATATTACTAAATTTCTTTGTAAAAATATATAATTGTTTTTTCCTTTTTAAAAATAATTTTTACTATTTTTCTTCACATTCTGTAGGGATTTAAAGTTTCAAACATCAATACTTGATGGAAAATACCAGTTCCATGTTATATCTGAGATGTTTGATATTCAGGCAGATAGTGGTTAAGCTCAACTGCCAATATTATCGGGTGATAATATCATTAAGCTTCTCTTCTGGAGGGTTAACAAACTGAGTTTCAAGACCAAAAATTGGAGATAAAGAAGGGCTGCAAGGATAGCCAACATTTTGACACTAGCCTTTCAAGGTCAGTGAAGACACTGATTAAAAAAATAGAAGAGATTAGAAAAATGAAGGATTACTTGAATGACCAAGACAGGAAAGAAATAGATTGTATGAAGGAGAGTCAAACAGATATAGAGGAACTAAAACTCTCAATCACAAGCTTGCAAAACCATTTGAGTGAAAGTGAAGACAGAGTTTCACATATTGAAGACACCATCACAGCTAGTGAAAAGGTAAGAAAAGATCACTAAAAACAACTAGGATGCAGGAAAAAAATAATTCATCACCTGTAAGATGAAGCAAAAATGAACAGCATGTGATTAATAGGCATCAATGAGAAGGAGTCAATACAAATGATATAAAAATAATATGGGCAGAATTAACAGCAGAAAAATTTGTAAATATGAGGAAATGGACTGACCTTCAGGTAATTGAAGCATACAGAACTCCAAAGAACAACAACCCAATTAAAAACACACTGAGACTTATAATAGTCAAGATCCCAGAAATCCAGCACAAGAACAATATACCGAAAGCTGCTAGGAAAAGAAACATCACACTTAAAGAAAAACCCATCAGAATAACAGCAGACTTCACAAACCATGAAGTAAAGAAAAGCATGGAGCACAGTACTTCAAGTCCTCTATGAAAACCAATTCCAGCCCTGACTACTATACCCTGCAAAACTCTCTTTCTAGTTTGATGGAGAAGTGAAATACTTCCATGACAAAGAACAATGAAAGAATTTTATGATTACAAAGCCAACTTTACACAGACTACAGCAAGATGTTCTAGAGAGGGACCAAAATGATCAGAACTCCATGAACGAGAACAGAAGGAACTCACTAAATTTGGTAAACAATTAAAAAGGGGGGAAGGAGTAAACAACAGCAGGTAAATAACATGTCAATCATAAGTCAATGCATTTCAATTATAACCATTAATGTAAATGGACTCAATCCAAGAATTAAAAGAAACAGACTGGCATAGTGGATTAAGATACAAAATCCAACAATTTGCTGTAAACAAGAATCACACTTAACTCAAAAAGTAATTCATACGCTGAAAGTCAAAGATAGAAAACAATACTACCCAACCAAGCACCTAAGAAATAAGCAAGGTTACCAATCCTGTTCTCAGACAGTCTCAACTTCAAACCAAGAATGGTCAAAGGAAATAAAGAGGCCTACTGTATACTGGTTAGCAGACAAATTCAAGAGGAAATGGTAACAGTTATAAATATGCACCAAACACGGGAGCACCCAACTACATAAGACAAATCTTAATAGACATAAAAATATAATATCCAACACCACAATCTTAACAAGAGACCTTAACACCCCTTTTCCCAAAAAGATAGGTCAAGCAGACAAAAGTTCACAAATACATAGCAGAAATGCCCTGGAACTTGGAACAAACGGACTTAGTGGACATATACAGAGTGTTCTACCCAACCACAGCTGAATACATATTTTTTTCAGCTGTACAATATTTTTTGAAACTAGCAGTTAATTGGTCAGATTCTCATCCTGACTAACTATATATGCTGATACCTGTGAACTAAGCAACTGCACTGAAGATAGCAATGTGTAATAGTAGGGTCATGCTTGGAATGCCTGTCATTGTGGTCTTCTAAATACTTATTGCTTGTGATGACTTACCAATTACTAACATACTGTCTCTCAAGTAAATGTTTCTTCAAAAAAAAAGGGTAATAAGTGAAAACAACAGTCAAGAAAAAAAAATGTCACAGGACTGTCCTGGTACAATGCTGCATATGGTTACATTTCTAAATTTCTGTGTAAAAACACGTAATTGTTTATTCCTATTATTTAAATATTTTTAACTTTATTTTTCTCTTCATATTCTGTAGATACTCAAAGTTTAACATATCAATACTTGATGGTAAATACCTGTTCCATGTCATGTCTAAGATGTTTGATATTCAGAAAGATAATGAGGTTAAGCTCAACTGCTTATGTTGTAGATTAATGATAATATGCTTCTCTTCTGAAGAGTTAACAACTTAAGTTTGTAGACCAAAAATTAGACAAAAAGAATGGCTGCAAGAACAGCCAACATTTTGGCCCCAGCCTTTCAAGGTCAGTGAAGACTTGGGACATAGAGAACCTATAAAGTAACATCATGTAACTCAGTTGTGTCCCAAATTATCTGATCAAGGAGATTACAGGATCACAGCGTAAAGTGATAAATGATGTAGAGTGTGCCTAAGGAGAATCACATGGAGAGAAAACATTCTCTCAGGCTTTCACAGAGAACAAATCGATCAAGCAATGGCAGTGATTCATCCATATGACTGACACTGACAATGGATCTGCAAACTGCAGTACAGGGCCTCAGTATTTGAGGGGATTTGACTGACCTTGTCAGATACAAAAGATGCATTTCCTATTATGTAGGTCTTGCTTTATCTTGGTCTTAACCATGCAGCAGAGAAGTATAAAAACAAAGTATAAAAAATAAATCCATATTAATATGCTGAACTGTAAAAGGCTCAAGTCAACAACTCACATTGCCAGTCGTACGGAAGACCCTTTA
>NW_004524977.1:252731-255990 GCF_000260255.1 Octodon degus | reverse complement strand
AAAGTGTTGTCTGATATAGTTGGTTACTCCTGTGCTTGATACATACATATTTACGACTGTTACCTCTTCCTCTTGTATTTTTCCCCTATCCAGTATGTAGTGGACTTTATTTCATGTGATCATTCTTGGATTGAAGTTCAGGTTGTCTATGAACATGATTGATACTCTTGCTTTTTTTCTGAGGTCCTGAGACATGTAGTACTTTTTTCCATCCTTTGACTTTCAGTCTATGAATTTATTTATGAATTAAATGTGTTTTTAAACATAAAAACATATGCTGGATATTCAAAGTCTGAAAGTCTATCTTCATTTTCATTAAGACAGCTCTGCCAACTGTTACTTGAATTTTTAATCTCTTGACTATCTCTTTGAATCTGCTTCATGCATTCTGTTTCTTTTCTATATTGTTCATTCAAGGTTTACATCATTTTTTATTCTATATTTTTCATTTTTTATTTTTATTTTATTTTTATTTTTTGGCAGAACTGAGGATTGAAGTCATACCCTTGCACTTGCCAGGGAAGCGCTTATTGCACTGAGCCTTCTGCCCAGCCCTCTCCTATATTTTTTATCAGTGTCTGCTTTAGAAGCTCTTAGTAACACTTTCATTTTAGTTTTCATTTCTTTTTCTTTTTTTTTTACTTTGGAGATTATTTCTTTTTAGTTTCATTTTATTTTATTTGGTAGGACAGTTTTAATAATTAACACATTGCATACATTCTTCCTAGTGGTTAATTGCTGTACAAGATGCAGACTTGATATCCTCTTTACAAACACCATTAGAGCAAATCACTCTATTCATTAAGAGAATGTAACTATATAATCTATCCTAACCACATTGAATACACAGATACAAAATGGACATTCATCTGTATCCCCATCTTTTGTTTAGTTCCGTCATTTAAATATTATAGGTGTGTAAACTCAGCAAAATATTCTAAAAGAGTCCAGTAGCTCATAATAGTATCGGGTCTTCCGATTGACTGGCAATGTCAGAAATTGTTGACCTGAGTCCCCTACAGCTCAACATAACACCATGGCTTTACTTCTTATACTTCATTTTTATACTTTTCTGCTGGATGGTTAAGACCAAGATAAAGCAGGACCTATGCAACAAGAGTTGTAGCTTTTGGGTCTGATAAGGTCAGTGAAATCCCCTCAGGATTTATCCTGAGATCCTGTACATCATATTGTAGAACCTCTGTCAGTGTCAGCCATGTGGATGAGTCACGGCCATTGCTTGCCCAATGTGCTCTCTGTGAAAGCCTGAGAGAATGTTTTCTCTCCATGTGACTCTCCTTAGGCACACTCTACATCATTGATCACTTTCCTCTTTGGCCCCATAATCTCCTATCAGAAAATTTGGGACACTACTGAGTTACATGACATTACAGTACAAGTTCTCATATGTCCTGATTCTTAATTGACCTTAGAAGGCTAAGGCCAAAATGTTGGCTTTCCTTGCGGCCCTCCTTTTTCTCTAATTTTGGTTACTTTGGAGATTATTTCTGATCTGATTTCCTCTATAGCTTTCTACAGTTGTTTCTTTACTTCTGATGCTATTATTTCAGTGATCTTAGGTGTGTGACTTCCAACTTCTATGCTCATGTCTCTTGCATTTGTTCTGAGTGGGTTCGCACCTGAGAATTCATTTTGCTCCTTCTCTTTGTCGTTTTATGTTTCAGAGAAAACTCTCTTTTTCGATTTCTGTGATTTTTTGTGAAAGTTTAATAGTAGTTAGCTATATCACTATGACCACATCTCTCTGTATAGAGTCTGTTCTTTGGGTTTCTCTTCTGTGTCAAAGATTCTTGTTTTGTGGGTGTCCCAAGGTTTTGCTCTCTCTGTTTATTGAGAGTGAAATATTGCTTTCTGTTTGGCACTGATCTCTGACCTTTGGTGTAGAGCTTTCGTGCACTTATTACCCAACACCTTCTGCTATTATTACCAAAGAGATATCACATGGTTAAGGCAGATATAGTTTTCTATTTGCAGTATTATAATTACCAACACTAATAATGGGTACCAAGATTTAGCAATTGGCAAAATTGTGTAACAAATGGGTTTCTATTTTATTTATTTTTTTCTTACAATAAAAAAGTTATTTTAATTATTTGAAATAATTTTAAACATCTGATCAAAAAAATTATACACAAATGTATGCTGCACTTTACAAAAAATGAATTTAAGCATTTAAACATACAAAACAAGGGGCCAGGCAGATAGCTCAGTGGATTAAAGCACCTGCAAACAGACACAGGGCCCAGAGATTCTATTCCTGGGCCTGCCATGCCAGCCCAACCCCCAGGGCACACTGAGACAGCAATTGAGACTGGGCATGGTAACACGCGCCTGCAATCCCAGTTCCTGGGAGGCTGTAAGCAGGTGGATCACTAGGAGTCTGATCTAGTAGTGAGATCCTGAACAGCCTGGAAACCCTTCTCTACAATAAAAAAAAAAAAACATACAAAACAACTTTGGGTATAGATCTCTCCTTAACTTTTATAACATACATAATTTATTGCATTTTATGCAATAACTTGTTGAAACAAAGAATGTGGCAAATTTAATTCCTACTATAGTATGCTGCCATAACAGTCCCAGTGAGATGAACAAAACAAAGACTAACATATTTGAGGAGTTTTTGTTTCCCTGGATTCCTTTTCTGAGCAGCACAGCTTTTTCTACCTTTTAATACTTGGAGAATTCCAACATTCTTTGTATATGTGATTCTAGCAGCAACGGTACTTTATCAGTTCTAATCCACACAGGTGGAATTAGAAAAAAAACAGGGTCTCTTTGTGCATCAGCAGCTTCCTCAGAGAATCTGTATCTCAGTGACTGCACATGCTTCTCACATTTGGATCCAAGAACCCAGGGCCCAAATCTGACAGTGACTTTTCAGTACAGAATCCAAAGGGCACTCTTACTGCTTAAAATTTCTAACCATCCATTAAGATTTTTTAAATGCACCATGATGCTTAAAATTTAAGGTAACCAAAATTTTTTCAAGGAGCAATAACTGCTCACACCAACCTATCTTTCTTGGAATTTAAAATAATACACAGCAAAAAAAGACTTGCTTTTTTGTACTCACTATTAACTTTATTAAAAATCAATAATAATTATATACCAGGTATGGTAGTAATGAAGGACTATGTACAATATTATTATATTAGATGAACCCATTTAAAAGGTCATTGAAGGGGGCCTGGCCCTAGCTCAGGCCTTTAAGTGGCTGCTTCCACAAAGCTGTCAG
>NW_004524977.1:251098-252479 GCF_000260255.1 Octodon degus | reverse complement strand
TTAGACCACTGAGCCATCTCTCCAGCCCAAAAATGGAAATACACTTTTTATTTATTTATTTATTTTTGTGGTACTGGGGATTGAACTCAGGACCTTGCACTTGCCAGGCAAGCAATTATTCTACTGAGCTATCTCCCCGGCCCTGAAATACACTTTTTAAAGTTTCTAATACTCAGAGAAAATATCATACCATGTCTTATAACTACATGGTAAGTCAAAGAAATAGTATAAATCATAAGACAAAAATGTAAATTAAGCAACATTCAGCAAATTGATCAAATATTAATTAAAGCAAAATTAAATTAAATATTTCAAAATAATATTCAAAAATTAAAATTAAATTATAAGTCCAACTAAGAGACCAGAATGTAGTGTATGATATGTACTAATCTGTGATCAATTCAGAGTACTTACACAGTATTTGATTACATTACTATATGGAAAAATATCAACTAAGAAAAAGTGTTTATGATAGTAAAGAATTACTAAGAGCAAGACAAAAAAAATAGTAGAATGGCAAGTGTATGACTACACAACTAACAGTTTGAGGATAGGATATTGCACAAATTTCTAGTATGTGGTGGATGTGGACAGTGTCCATGACACTTACTGGTGACCAGGTGTCACGTGGGGGACTTAGATACTGCTATGTCCTATTTCATTGGTTTTTCCTCTATCAGAAAGCATTACTTCTCTCCTTTATGAAATGCATACACCGCTTTTCGCCATCTTCCGCTTTGACTGTCGGCTGCCGCCATGAAGGTTGAGCTGTGCAGCTTCAGCGGGTACAAGATCTACCCGGGACACGGGAGGCGCTACGCCAGGACGGACGGGAAGGTCTTCCAGTTTCTAAATGCAAAATGCGAGTCTGCATTCCTTTCCAAGAGAAATCCTCGGCAAATAAACTGGACTGTCCTCTACAGAAGAAAACACAAAAAGGGACAGTCGGAAGAAATTCAAAAGAAAAGAACAAGACGAGCAGTCAAATTTTAGAGGGCCATCACTGGTGCATCTCTTGCTGGCATAATGGCCAAGAGGAATCAGAAACCAGAAGTTAGAAAGGCCCAAAGAGAACAAGCTATCAGGGCTGCCAAGGAAGCAAAAAAAGGCTAAGCAAGCATCTAAAAAGACTGCCATGGCTGCTGCTAAGGCTCCCACAAAGGCAGCACCTAAGCAGAAGATTGTGAAGCCTGTGAAAGTTTCTGCTCCACGAGTGGGTGGAAAAAGCTAAATTGGCAGATCAGATTTTCAAATAAAGATCTGTAATTCTAATTTGTGCTGGATTTTTACAATGTTGGGTCTATGTGGTAATAGATGAACTATCAAATTAAAAATTTAAGACAAGAAAAAAGAATTTAAGACAAAAATAAGTTGATATCCT
>NW_004524977.1:242664-249552 GCF_000260255.1 Octodon degus | reverse complement strand
TCAGGTTGTAGTATATACTTGGAATGCCATATGCCCTATGCCATACTTTATGTCAAGCCCCTCTCCAATATCTTTATCCTTTCACTCCTCTATTAAATATAGTGCCCTTCACAATTCACTGTGAATTTCCTCTTTGCATAAGAACTTGTCCTCCTTTTGTTCCAATTCCAAGTGGCTCTTTAAATTTTAGATCAGTATAATAGAGAAATGCATGTACTTGCTTTCTACAAGATTGTAAAATTCAATGATGCAAGGATCAGTCATCATTATCTGACTCCCCAAAATGCCTATTGCCAAACACTGCAATAGAAACTCCATATATACTTGATTGACAGAACCGTGGTAAAATTATATGTTGATAAATTTATGGGTTACTTAATTGGGTTCTGTGCTCCCCCACTCATAACTTATGTGACTCATGACAAGTTATTTAACTTCTTTTCACATACTCTTACTTATTTAAAAAGTGGTAATAATAAATAAATCAACAGATTGTTAAGATATTAGATACTATATTTGTAAAGCAAATAAAAAAGATGCTATATGGAAAGATGTTTCCTGTTCAAAATGAAGAATCTATTTGTGCAGATCACAATGTTTGTGTGAAAATATTACCTAGAAAATAGAGGAACACAGTGGATTTGGGGGCATTATGAAACTGCTCTGTATGATTAATAGCTATCATAAATTAAATTTGCCTCTGTACCCTGAATCACTAAGTAGTGAACTACAATCCAACAGTATTAAAACAAGCTGAAAATAAAAAGTATGTTCTTGTACCAAGTATGTGAATTCTGAACAACTCCAGCAGCTGAGCTTCATCCAATCACAGGCTGTAACTGAACAGATTATGTTTATACAAAGCAAAGGCCAATAGTAACTTATTGAGGTATTTCTGTAGGATAGGTCTTTTTTTTTCTGCTGTAAATACTGTCTACCCACATATGTGAAACTCTCTGACTCCTTTATGGTTCTGATGGTTGACTGATTTATGAGCCGGTCTTATTTTTATATTTTTGGTGGGACCAGGGATTGAACTCAGGCTCTTGTTATTGCCAGGGAAGCACTTATTCTACTGAGCCATCTACCTGGCCCCTCTACTGAGCTATCTCCCTGACTCCAATGAGCCAGTCTTTACTCAAATGCTCTTTGCTAAATTTAATTTTTGTAATGTTCTGTGAATTAAACTCAATGCATTATATAGGCTAACTAGGCACTTTACCACTGAACTATACACATGGTCTCTAAAGGTTTTCCAATACCAGTGGATAAATTGTACAATCAAGTGTCCAGACTCATTTTGTGTGCAACATCATGCCTTGCTTTCAGACCTGATATAAATTATGGACTCTAAGTATCTCTAAGTGAATTGTTAATGTAGGTGTAATCACAATGATTTTACCAAATGAGGGAGACTGTGGTGGGGGCAGGAATATGTGGAAAATCTGTGTGCCATGTATATCAGTTACTTTCTCATTGCTGGGATAAAATTCCAGACAGCTCAACTTAAAAGAGGAGAGGTTTAACTTGGGTCACAGTTTTATTGGTGCAATCCATGTTCAACTAACTTCACAGCAAGAACAGTGTGATAGAAGGCACTGGTTTAGAATGGCTGCTCCTGTCTTGTTTGACAGGAAGCAGAGAGACAACAGGACACAGACAGGAAGAGACCCTTCTCTCCCATACCTCCAGTGATCTGCTACTTCCAATCTGGCTCCATCACCTTACAGTACAGTCTGATATGCACTCAATAATGGACAAATCACTGATGAATGCAACACACTCATGATCTGTTCAGTTTTCAAACACATGAGAGCTTGAGGAATGTATTCAGTTTAAACCATTACACCAATTCATAAGCTTTGCTGTTAGACTATAATAACTCTAAAATATAGTCTATCAAAAATCTTAACCAGGAAATGATTGCTTCTCTTAAAGGTCAACAATAGATATAGTTCATAAGAGAACCAAAAGGCCTCAACAGATTTCTGGAAATCATAAGAAAGAAACAGAAGGAAGACCTACTATAATTAATATATTTCAAAATATTTCTTACTGATCACATGATAATTAATATAGTATTAACAAATATCGATTGGTTTGCAGCAATATTATCTATCTTAATCCCAGTAAGATCAAATTTGCATGTTACTTTCTACAATATTTTGTATGTTTTTTAAGGCCTTTATAAATTTTAATATTTGGGTCTGGTGGTGTACCTCAGTGGCATATCTCATAGGCTTGCATTTGTGTACTCTTGTGTTCAATTGTTAATACCATACAAAATAATTCTTTGAGTTTTCAGAATGCAATTTATGACTTTCTGAAACTATTGTATTATAAAATTATCTTCATTTTGGAGTTATGTTTTATTTATTTAAATTTTTGGCTAGAAATTATTTGACAGTACCATTAATACAAAAACCATGGCTTCTCTTTTTTATGTATTTAGTACAGGGTCTATAGGCTCTACAGGGTTTCACTATGTAGATCAGACTCATAGTGATCCTCCTGTTTTCAGCATCTAAAGCACTAGGATTACAGGTGTGCACCACCATCCACTCTCAATTGCAATTTCAGCATGCCCCAAGGATGGGGCTGGCACAGCACCCCAGGTATTGAATACCAGCTGCTGGACTCCACCTAAGCAGGTACTTTAGTTTGCAGAAATATCTGGCCAGTACTTACATGGGTTGTCTTAACATGCAAATTTTAGTAGGGACATTTTCTGGGGTTCATCTCTAATTAGGTATTACTAAATAAAGTAAGGAACTTAATAAGTGGTGTTGGATCTTTTCCTTCTGGGTTCATTCAAACTAAAATTAAATAAAAAATTAGAGAAAAAGAAGGGTTACAAGGATAGCCAACATTTTGGCCATAGCCCTTTAAGGTCAGTGAGGACTCAGGACATAAGAGAACCTGTACTGTAACATCCTGAGACTCAGGGGTGGCTCAAATTTTTTGATCAAGGAGATGATGGGACTACAGAGGAAAATGATTGACGATGTACAATGTGCCTAAGGAGAGTCAGATGGAGAGAAAACATTTTCTCAGGCTTTCACAAAGAGCAAATTGGTCAAGCAATGGCTGTGACTCATCCACATGGCTGACACTGAGAAATGATCTGCAAACTGCAGTACAGGGTTTCAGGGTAAATCCTGAGGGGATTTGACTGACCTTGTCAAAAATCAAAAGTTACATTTCTTGTTATATAGATCTTGCTTTACCTTGGTCTTAACCATCCAGCAGAAAAGCATAAATACAAGGTATAAAAAGTAAAGCCATATTGCTATGCTGAGCTGTAAAAGGCTCAAGTCGACAACTTCTGACATTGCCAGTCCTATGGATAACCCAGTACTATTATGGACTACTGGACTATATTGATTTGCTTTGCTGAATTCATGCACTTACAATACTTGAATGGCAATGGAATAACCATTTCTGACAAAAGTAAACAAAAAAGGGGGATATGAATGAAGGACTATTTTGTATATATATATACAAAGCAGTTGGGATAGATATACAGCTACATTCTCTTAGTTCAATGAGAAGAAAGATTTGTACTAATAGTGTTTAGACAAGATATCATGTCAAGGGCTAGAAGATAGCTCAGTAGAATAAGCACTTGCCTGGAAAGCACAAGGTCCTTAGTTCAATCTCTGGTACTGAAAAAAAAAAGATATCATGTCTGCATCTTGTACTATGAATAACTATGAAGACAACAATATGCAATGTATTAATTATTATAACTGTCCTACTAACCTGTTTTGAATCTGTCTCTTTGCTATTTCTTTCTCAATAAAATTAATAATAAAAATTACCCAAACAAAATGAAAAGATAATTTTTAATTTAAAGCAACTTTTATGACCTATTTAAAAACTTAATACATTACTTTGGTATGATGTTTTCAATTCTTCTGGGAAGATACTTAGTAGAGGAAGACCTGGGTCAAAATGGGGCCTTTAATCCTAGTTTTTTATTTTTATTATTTTTTATTAATTTTATTGAGAAACAGATATCAAAGAGATAGATTCAAAACCAATTAATAGGACAGTTTCAATATTTAATAAAATGTATATTGCTATCTTCTTAGTGGTTATTCATAGTACAAGATGCAGACATGACATCCTGTCCAAATACTATTAGTACAAATCTTCCTTCTCATTGAATTAAGAGAAAGTAGTTGTATATCTATCCTATTTGTATATACAGATACAAAATGGTCATTCTTTTGGATCTCCTATTTTTGTTTAATTTTGTTAGAGATGGGTATTCCATTGCCATTTAAATATTGTAGGTGCTTGAATTCAGCAAAATAATCCAATATAGTCCAGTAGTCCATAATAGTAGTGGGTTACCGTAAGAGTGACAATGAAGTTGTTGACTCGAGCCTTTCACAGCTCAGCATATTAATATGTCTTTACTTTTTATACCTCTTTTTTATACTTTTGTGCTGAATTGTTAAGACCAAAATAAACCAAGACTTATATAACAAGAAATGTATCTTTTGTATCTGATAAGGTCAATCAAGTCCCCTCAGGATTTACCCTGTTAACCTGTACCACAGCTTGCAGATTCTTTTTCAGTGTAAGCCATGTGGGTGAGTCACAGCCATTGCTTGACCAGATTGTTTTCTGTGAAAGCCTAAAATCTTAGTTTTCTTGAGAAAACTCCACGTTGATTTCTCCAGTCATTGTACTGGTCTACACTTTCAGAAACAGTGGAGATCAGTTCCATTTTCCCCACAGCCTCTCTAGCATTTACTATTGGTTGATCACTTGATGTTATCCATTCTTTCTGGTATGAGAGGGAATCTCAGTGTTGTTTTAATTTGGATTTTGCAAATGACCAATGATTTTGAGACTTTTTTCATATATTTATTTGCCATTTGTATATCTTCAACTTAGGAATGTGCAATCATCTCAGATGTTTATTTTTTAATTAGGACTTTGAATTCAGTGGCCTGATTTTTAAAATTCTTTATATTTTCTTGGTAGAAATCTTTTGTCTGAGGGACAGTTGGCTAAATTTTTTCCCAATTCATGGATTTTCTTTTTACTTTGTTGTTGATTTAATGACAGATATTTTGTTTTGTTTTGGTTTGTTTGTTTGTTTGCTTGCTTGCTTTTTTGTTTGTTTGGCAGAACCAGTGATTGAACTCAGGCCCTTGTGCTTGCCAGGCAAGCACATATTCTACTGAGCTATCTCCCTGGCCCCTGATTTAATGATTTCTTGATTAATTTTGCTTGCCTATATCTGGTTACCTGAACAACTAATTTGAAGATAATTATATGCAACATAGGAAGTACTGCTAATTTCCTATCATATTGTTTTGAAATTCTGTATCATCTTCTTGATTTTTTAATAATAAAATAATTTGATACAATTGTGCAATATATTTCTAGTGTTTTGTCAAGAATGATGCACTACAGTCTACCTACCTCATTTGCATTTCCATATATCCTGAACAATACAATCCCTTTTAAGGATTTTCCAATAAATCTGGAAATTTCCTATATAATATTCATCCCATGCATGCCCCAATTATTTATGTGTTTCTTTGTAAGTTTATTATTAGAAAAGTTTGAAAAATTTCACAACATAATTATTTCAGAACAAAATGATTTTCTATAAATTTTTTTTCTTAGAGTAGAATCCAGCAATACTCATGTAGTAAAGTTTGCCAGAAATTACTCTTAAGTAGCAAATGAAGGAAAAGAATTAAGAAAATTAAATACTGAAATAATTCAGTTGGACAAGGGAGAAGTGAGTTAATACCCTGTCCTTTGCTTGGAAGAAACAAAACTCTTATTTGAGACTGAAACCTTTGAAATGTTGAGTTGTGCTATTGTTCATCCTTCAAATTGAGTTACATTCGACATGCAATGCATGAAACAGCTATTATCTCTTTGCTATAGCAATAAATTATTTTAGACAATTAAATTTTGTACATCTATTTATGTGGTTATCATACAGCTTAAAGATAGATAAGGCAAACAGAATTATTAAATTTGTATGTGTCAGCATAGCAGTCTTTTACCCAACCATCAATTTTGTTTGACTCAAGACTACTTTGATGGATAATTGTGTTTGAAAGAACTGATTGATATCTGAGAGCAGTCCCTCCTAATATTAGTTGCATGTGAAACTGCGTAGGAAGAAAAATACAGGTAGAGATGGGACTGACAGGAAGCATTAGTAAATTGCAAAACTCAAATGAGGTTCTTGAGAGCAGATAGTCAGCACAAAATTGTTGTACCTCTACTATGATCTTCTAAGTTTTAATGTCTACCTATCCATATGTCAAATATCTGTACAATGTCAGTGTGCTATGACAGAAGGAAACTGACCTTGAAATAAAAGCATATAAATGAGCATCCACCTGGGTTTTCACTACAGGAGTTGTATGGAAGAGTATTTGATCTGGAAATCAAATTCTTCAGCCTTAACTATCTCTAAGCATCATTTGGGTTCTAGATTTCTTTAACACTCTAATACTTTTGTATCACTGTAGAGTTTCCATATTTAGAAATAGAGATATCAAGGTTATGTATGTAGGGTGTTTAGAAAGATGACTAGATATAAGCATACACAAAATATAGACACATACAAATGTATATATGAATCCTGTGTATATTAATATATTCAAACTTACTTGCACACATATATGTGAGTATAAAGTGACATTGAAGTTGTACATTCACAAAATATTCTCCTGTGGAGCCAGGGATGTAGCTCATTTGTATAGCACCTGCCTGGCAAGGGCAAAGTGCTGAGTTCAATTCCTGGCGAAGAAGAAACAAGAATGAGATGGAGATGGAGACAGAGACAGAGACTAAGAAGGGAGAAGAGGAAGAAGAAGGAGAAGAGGAAGAGGAAGAGGAAGA